>NC_135503.1:95876133-95977027 GCF_052857255.1 Amblyomma americanum
CTTTAGACTATTGTGAACACTTAAATCTGAAATACGTAAAGGCACACATACTTTGAACATTGGCAAATCTGAAAAGTAACGCATATATACGCTCAATGAGGCACACAGATCTCTGGCATGTTCCAAGATCTCGCACAGATTATATATTTCAGATGGTTCAGTCTAGCATTCCACATGTTGTCGTAATAGAGAAATTGCGCTAACTTTCTAAACTTGACTTCTGTTTGCTTTTTGTAGAATGCTTGCTAATATTTCGCTGTTTATTCCAATTTGCGATGTAACAGGATTGTTTGCATTTCTGTTTGTTGTTTACAAACTAGCATCGCAGTTGTAATAACAGCTGAGTTAATCTGTCCTACTCACCTCTTTCAAAGCGTCTGCTGTCAGTTATTGGGAAGTGGGGCTAGTCAAGCTGCTTACATGTAGTTTTTCGAAGCGTAAGCTTCACTACACTAGGTTTTCAAGAGGGTACCGTAAGTGCATCCCTGAACAACTTGGGTCGCACAATCCCTACGGGTGGCTGTGATAGGAGCAGCCCCCCTGCCAGCGCAGTAGCGCATCACTTAACCGTTGCCCCACTGCGCTGGTAGTGCTGTGAGGACTCGCTGCCATTTATGACTGTTAAGTAGAGAATAAACAATTCTGCAGATATTAGCATTAAACCACAAAATAGATCGCGTCATGCCCTTAAGGCGGAGCTTAAGTGCTTCCTGCAGTTGAAGAATCACCACCTGCTCTCGCACGTCTGCTGGGTTCAACTAAGTAAGGCCCCTACCAATTTTTTCCACATTCCCTAGCACATCTCATGTATCATTTTACTTTGTGGTAAAATAAATTTCAAGCATCAAACACAATCCCCACCAGTGGAAGCACCTGCCATCGCAAGGCAGGGGCGTACCGCTTACCCGCTGCACCAGGATTGGTATGAGGACTCCCAAGGATCTATGAATGAAAAGCAGAGAATTACCAATTGCGCACATATGGGCATTTAACCTTTTAACGCTATTGTCGTACCATTAAAATCCTGAGCTTAAGTTCACGTTCAGATTTAAGCTCAGTTTGCTACACCAACTCGCCGTTCATTTTTTTCGCACTCGCGAAGGTTCACGATAGGCGCTAAATGAAGAACATGTGAAGAATTGAAGGGCTTAACGGTCTAGAGAAAACATAAATCAGGGCATTGCCAGTATCATTATTTAATGCAGCCTGAAGATATGGATATTAAACGCGGGAATGCTATTAGCGATAGGGAGATAAGCCGGTTAAGAGGAGTTAGAAATCGGATAGAGTGTGGTGGCGTACTGCCCACACACAGCTTTTGATCAAAAAGGCCGCTCACTGTGCGTTCAGACGTACGTACAAAGGCAACCCGACAGCACGTTATAGACTCCTTTCGGCAGCCCTTTAAGGGATTATCCGAATTACGGGACTTACAAAGCTTACGCTTAATCCTCTCATATTGCGAAGGAACGAGAGAAAAACGGTCTTATTTCTCGAAATTACAACCACAATATATGGCGCTCTCTCTTTCCGTTCTTCTTTCTCTTTCTTTCCTTCCTTCCTTCTTTGTTTTACTTGTTTGCTTTTCCTTTCATGTTTATTTTTACGGCGAAAGCCTTTATTGGCGATGGAACCCAGAGGACATTGTGTGCATTCGTGTGTTTACATCCGGGACTCGGGAAGGGCAGAGGCTTGAAGAGAAGAGACTGGAGAAGACGCTGCTCTGGTGGTAGCAAGAAGGCAGAAAAATAATCTGAAGAGGGTAAAACCTAATAAGAGACAGATGATGCCAAAGATGTGGCCAGAAGCACGGAGAAAAGGGCAGTTAGGGTGGCTGCATTATCTGCAGACCACTGGATCTTTAGGGACGCGAGGCGTGTAGATGGCGAACAAACGCAGCAAATGTTGCTGCGACGGAAGTGACGATAACGATGACGAGTGGAGAAGGGCGCGAAGCTTGTTTGGAGTGGCTTGACCGTGTTGGCCTTGACAACCGTCGACCTGTGCGGATAGTAGGCGGGTCGCCGTTGTGCTGCTGTTTTGCTCTTATGAATGCGCATGTGTTTGCAGGCAGGAGAGCATAGGAAACCGCATTTGGGATGCAGCTGCCGTGATATCGAAACGAGCGCTGCATCCCGACTGAGAAATCTTTCGCAAACGGTGTAGCACAGTCTGCAGCCCATTGACGGATCGTTGATCCGCGAAGGATCTAAAACCGCCTCGAGCGGCTCTTTTTTTTTTCTTTCTCAGGAGCGCCTGTTCAAGCTTACAGTGATTGGGTTTCGAGGCACAGGCTCATTCCCAAGCCACCTGCCCTGGAAAGCCGAGTACCAGGCCAGGGAATGGTTCGTACCCATTTGAGGAAACCTGCGGGTAACCGACCGGCAGCGGGAATAACTGTTCCTTTGAAGGTACTGCAAGGAACAGAGCATTTTTTTTTGTCCTGACAAGAATGGCCACTCAACAGCATGGGATGCCGACGAGATGAAACAGGAGCTCTCCGCTCATCACCTGCAAACTCAAAGACTTTCGCGAGTTCATCCTGTGTTCGATAAAATTTTGCACAGGAGCCCAACTGCGTTAGGTTCCTTTTATACAGCGCAGCTGTTTATGGCCTGTTAGCCGGTTCAGCGTCAATGGTGACGTAGCAGGTCACGTCACCAGCTGCTTTTGTAGCCTTCGGGTGGGGCGCACGTTTGCCCATGACCACGTGATGTCACGTACGTTTTTCCCCATGGTAGGGTGGCCACCCGTGGGAGCACACCTTTCCTCGCACATCGTGAAAACCTTCGTTGTAACTGGGCGGGACGCACTCGTAAGACGCCGCCAACCGATTCGAAACGCCTTAGAGACGCTCTATGCGCAGCTGTGTAGGAGTTATAAGTATTTATAAGGAATGACGCGGTAGCAGTCATACAGCGAGTGGACACCTGGACAGTCCCGTTAAGGGAGTGGTCAAGGAAGGTGATGCATAATTACCCGGCGATGCATAATTACAGCGTGAACGTAATAATTGCCTAGTGGTCTGAGCATGCGGCTCCCATGCAGGAGGTCCGTGGGTCAATCACCAGTGCCGCCGGGTACCGACCGGTGGTGCAATGGTACAAGGAGTCCACTGGCCTGGGGCTCGGCTTATGTGGGGTGAAATGCTTGAGAAACCTCTTCTTTGACCCCATTTGGTGAAGACGAAAATACCTTGCGTCATGGTACACTTTAGCCAAAGCTGTCTTTGAGCCATAAAAATTTGTCTCCGTTCACAGGACGATTACGATACTCGGCAGTAGTATAGCCTAAACGTGCCGGCCGCACAGAAGCGCAGCGCCGGTGTCTACAAGATCGAGCGCTGAAACTCACCTGAATACTTGTTAGAATACATAATACGTAAATGGAGACAAAACTTCTCTATTCAATCGCAGAAATCACAAGCAAAAGGTAGGCTCTACTGGCAAGTGCTATCAGTTCTCACTTTTTAGCTCACGCGGGGTTTTTTGGGGGCGCATGTTTTTTTTTTTCACATAATCAGTTTTTCGAAGCTTGCGGATATGCACTTATGGGGTCGGTCACCGTGCTTCGCCGAGATGTCATGCTCAGCTTTTTATTTTTTGTGTCTGGTTTTAAGTTGTTTCAAGAAGGGGCCGTCTTGCCCTAGTTAAGGTCGCTTCAATTTAGCAGCCAACAATGGCCACCTTCTTCCGTACAACTATATTCGGACCATTGCATATATATATATATATATATATATATATATATATATATATATATATATATATATATATATATATATATATATATATATATATATATATATATATATGTTTAGTTCTTGTAATGTTGTAATGGGAATGTTTAGTTTTTGAAATGTGTAGTGCTGAGCAGTTGGATAATGATACTTCGAACAATCTATCGCTTAAAGAAAATTCCTTGTAAAGCAGCAGAAGAAACAACCATGCCGCCGGTGGTATTCGAACCCACGACCTCCGAATATCGCGTCCGGTGCTCTTACCAACTGAGCTACGGCGACGGCTGTCCAATCTGCTGCTCTCTTGGGTATTTATGTTTATTGGGTGTAAGCGAACCTTCATAAGTTTGTCTAAAGAGCCCCTCATTTCCTTTACCTTGTCTGCTTATAAATATATATATCCCACCGGCGGCATGGTTGTTTTTCTGCTGCTTTATAAGTAATTTTCTTTAAACCGATTGATTGGCACTACAAACAAAAAGAGATTAAAAACATTCCCTATGCCCCTTGGTTTCCGTGACTGTTGGCTTCCTTAATATATATATATATATATATATATAATATATATATATAATATATATATATATATATATATATATATATATATATATATATATATATATTATATATATATATATATATAGCACACAAGTTAGATGAAATGAGGTGAGGGGCCCGTTTGACAAACTTATGAAGGGATCTATATATATATATAAGTGCAGTATTACGAAAAACGCGACTGTTCGTTTCAAAGGTTTATTGTGCCAACAGTTTCGGGAATACCATTCCCGAAACTGTTGGCACTATATATATATATATGCTTTCTCTGCTTTAGTGGTGTAAAAGCCCTTCAACTTCAGCCCACTCCAAACTTGCCGAGATTGCGTTCCATCGAGCAAAAAATTAGTCTGGTGGCCTTTGCTCTTTTCTTTTGTTCTTGCAGCGCACAACAACGAGGATTGACAGTAAGATAGATGAATACAGAACACACAAAAATGGAGGACAAAAAGCCCAAGAAAAGACAATTCTCGACCCTTTTTCTCACAAGCGATAAGCGATAGTTTTCATCAGAGAGTTCCTGACCGCTTCTTGAAATATTTCGCGACTACCAGGGCACGGGCCTCAGCCATCGTCTGCCGTGAAGGCATGCCGGTCACTGCTCCGCTTCCTCAGGCAGTCTGCGCACTTCGCTTCTTTCCTTCACCTTTCCCTTTTACGCATATTCTGTCCTTTCCACCACAGCCAAGTGGCATCCAGCTCTGATTAACCCTCCTGTGGTCGCTTTTCATTCCGTTTTTATCTTATACTTTAAAAACTCAGCTTCCGTTTTTTTTTTGCTCGAATTTACACTCGACAACAGAATCTCGGGGACATCTTGGACGGATGGAATCCAGAAGAGAGCTGGAGACGCACGTTTAATCTAAATGGCGCAAAGACAACAGCACTTGCCGCAGGAGTTCAGCGCCTAAGTATTCTGCTGCTTCTGAGCAGGTTGTGAGGCCGAATCAAGGATGTGGAAGCCGCCTTTCCACAAAATGTAAAGATGCCCGTGTGCTGCGCGATGAAAGTGCTAATAGAATCCTAGCGGCCCCACCGCGGTGGCTCAGTGGTTAGGGCGCTCGACTACTCATCCGGAGTTCCCGGGTTCGAACCCGACCGCGGCGGCTGCGTTTTTATGGAGGAAAAACGCTACGGCGCCCGTGTGCTGTGCGATGTCAGTGCACGTTAAAGATCCCCAGGTGGTCGAAATTATTCCGGAGCCCTCCACTACGGCACCTCCTTCTTCCTTTCTTCTTTCACTCCTTCCTTATCCCTTCCCTTACAGCGCGGTTCAGGTGTCCAACGATATATGAGACAGATACTGCGCCATTTTCTTTCCCCAAAAACCAATTATTATTATTATTATTATTATTATTATTATTATTATTATTATTATTATTATTATTATATCCTAGCGTTGCGTTGAAATAAAAGTTGTTCGTCTCGCTCTCTCGCTCTTTCTCTTTCCGTGAACGTTTAAGAGCGCAAGTTGGTCAAAATTCACCCGGGGCCATAGAACTAGGGCTTCTTTCATACCCCAGATGCAGCTTCGGGTCCTTAAGCTCCTTGTACCTTTCTTTCTCTAATCACCCGTCTTTTCTTCCTCACCTCGACAAACTATAAAGCCTCTTCCAGTTTTTATTTGTATTTGCTAGCATTTCCCACGAGTGCGCAAAATCAGAGATATTACTGCCCAGTCAGAAATCCATGCATTGAGCAGCATTCCTCGTGAGACCATTTTTGATCCTAGACCAAGTAGGCTTGGTAGCCGAAAGCATACGGAGTTTTAAGATATTCTCCCCAAATGCGCTGAACCTGCTGAACCATACAATCCAACAAACATGCCAGAAAATTTCAGCAATGGAGACCGCCAGGGGGCCTCGAGGAGTACGGACGCGTTCACGTCGGCTCCGCGAAATCAGTGATTTCATGGCGGATTTTTCCTACCTTGACCGTAAATGTCCTTGAAACCTGTTTCCTAAGGAGCAAGCAACCCGAGGATACGACATTTGTGCCTGTAAGTGCATCTTTAAAGCCTATATCGTCACTCCAAGTTCGCCAGCGCTACACGCTACGATAGGCCTACTTCGACCGGGAAGGCGGCGACCGGCGAGCTCCCGCCATCGCCGACCGCGCCCGGCTCCACGATGACGATGGAAGTGGCGGTGGTGGGAACCGACATCGACCCCAAAGAAACCGAAAAAGAAGAATGGATTATGCGACTGAAGAAGCGAGCGGAAAAATTGGAGAACAACGAACGCCACCTAGGACACCAACATGGTGCCGGAGACGCGGCGGCAGCGAACGCCGCCACTGTTGCGACGATCGACGGCAGCGACACGAGAGCCTACAGAGAGGCGGGACGGAAACTCGCTGAACGTTCAATAGCCTCAGACCTCCCGAGACTTCCAGCGACCGGATGGAAAGTAGTTCTGCGTCCCAAAGAAGGACTCACAATGCTGAAGAGCACCACCGAGATGAGAATTGCGGCGGCCATCAGGGAGAACGCCGGAATCAAGGACGAGGAGGCACTGAAGGACAGACTAGCTATAAACGCCAAGCAAGGAACGATTACCTACCACTCGCCTAGCTACGAAAACGCGAGGAAGGTGGAGAAACTTGAAACTGTCAAGATCGGAGACAAGGAACGCGGTGTGACCACCTACATGAACGCACCAGAGAGTTGCGGCAGAGGAGTCATCCATGGAATTGATGTGGAATACACACACAAGTATGTACTAGAAAGACTGAACATTAACGGATTCAACCCTCTAGTCATAGATGCACGAAGAATGGGGAAGACTAAATCTTTCCTAATCACCTTTGAAGAAGAGAAAGTACCACGCAGAGTAGTCTTGAGCGGAATCACTTTCAAGTGCTTTCTATACAAGAAACGCTATGAGGTCTGTTACAAGTGCGGAGGACTTGGCCACCGCTCGGACGTCTGCGACAGTGAGGTGTCCAAGTGCCGCGGCTGTGGCATGACATCGCCCCCCGAGGGGCACCAATGTACACCGCAGTGCTAACTATGTGGCAAAGAACACTACACCGGGGACAAGAGGTGCAAAAATCTCTTTCGCACCCCTTATATTGTCAAGAAACGCCAATGGGAAGCCAAACAGGAGGCTGAAGAAGCGACGCAAGAAGACCGAAGGAACAGCCGCTCCCGTGATAGATCCGGCAGCAGAACGAGGTTTCGGTCAGAGTCGTTCCCCCGGCTACAAACCGGACAGCAACAGCCACGCAAGGAGCAAGCTGCAAAGGTGAGCTGGCCAGCTAAAGTTTCCCAGGACTCCGAGACAGTTAAAGAATTAAAAGAACTTATTAAACAGCAGGCAGATCAGATTAAGACTTTAACTGATTATATTAAGAAGCAAGAAGAGCGGATCAAAATGCTAGAAACGACAGCTAAACAACCCGAGGAAAACAAACCGCAACAGGAAAAGGCAATGGCGCCTATGCAAGTGGAGCAGGATAGAGAGGTTGAGACAGAGAAGGTTGAAAAACCCCCTTCAAAAAAGAAACGTACCAAAGAGTCGGATCTTGAGACCAAATTCGAACAACTAAACGACAAACAACAACAGGACATGAAACTACTGAACGGAACACTAATGCAATTCATGAAACAAGTCACAGAAACGATCAGAGTAGAATTTGCAAAGCGAGACGCTGCTCTCAGGGCGGAATTTGAGAAAAGGGACCAATGGATATACGCGGAATTCCAAGCAACCAAAAATGCCTTGGCCAAAGAACAATAATACTATCTGGCAGTGGAACTGTAGGGGCTTTCTGCGTAAACGGGCCGTTTTACAATCGTTCCTTGCAAACGGAGACAAACCGGAAATTATAGCTTTACAAGAGTGCGGGAAAAACGCGAAGCTGCCCGGTTACAAATCGTACCCGGGGCGAGGGGACAACACGCAGGTTGCCACCCTTGTCAAACGCAACGTTACCGCGCTGCAGCACGAGACAGGGCACGTCCAATTAGATCACACTCTAATCGAAATGATACCGCGTAAGCGGAGAGAGAAAAGCCTATTCGTCTTAAACGTATACAGCTCTCCGAAACAGAGAAAGGATTGCGGCTTCGACAGGCTATTCGCAAAAACGAAACAGATAGCGGGCAAAAACCCTATCGTCATTGTCGGGGACTTTAACGCTCATCATCCCGCATGGGGATACAAATATACGCAAATCAAGGGCAGAGAACTCTAGGACAGCATTCTCCACAATGAGCTCATCTTGATCACTGACCCCATCAAACCAACAAGACAGGGCAATAGCGTGAGTAGGGACACTACACCTGACTTAACACTCACCGGAGGCCAAATCACGGCAAGGTGGTGTAACACGGGGGAGGACCTAGGAAGCGACCACAAAATTATTGAGATTGTGGTAGAAGACGGACCGCCCACACCGAGACCCAAAAAGGTCGCAGCGGTAAATTGGGATCTATTCAGGGCGAACCTTCCTACCCGAGACGCAATCAGGGACATAGAATCTTGGGGCACAGACCTTCTCGCAGCAGTTAAAGAAGCCACCGAAGAGGTGGAAGCAGACGAAACGCAAGAGGAGGTAGACAGGCGTATGATAGGCCTGTGGCGCAAGAAAAGGGAGCTAGAAGAAAACCTTGCTCAAAACAAGGGGAACAGAAACATACGTAAGCTCCTAGCCAAACAGAATAGAGATATCGAGGAGCACGCGCTGAACTTAACCAGACAAAACTGGGGTAGTATCTGCGAGCAGATGGACCGCAGAATCAGCAAAGCCAACACGTGGAAAATGCTCAGACATCTCTTAGACCCGGACAAGACAAAGTATGAGGCACGACAACAACTACAGAAACTCGTATATAAATACGAAGGCACTAGCGATCAACTAATCTCTGAAGTGAGGGACAGGTACTTGAGGTGCACACCACCCACACCCCTCCCCGAGTACAAGGGCGCAGAGAATCCTCTTCTAGATGGGCCCATCACCATCGGAGAGGTTAGGGCGGAGTTGAACAGACTCAGAACTAAAACTGCGGCAGGTCCAGACGGAATCAGCAATCGCATGCTGAGGAATTTGGATGATGCATCAATTAGAAACCTAACAGCGTACATGCAGGAATGTTGGGACAAGGGCCGAATACCACCTTCGTGGAAAGAGGCCAACCTAGTCCTTATTCCAAAACAAGGTAAGAAACTAAGTCTCGAAAACCTGAGGCCCATTTCGCTTACCTCATGTGTAGGTAAGCTAATGGAGCACGTTATTCAAACGAGGCTAAACAGATTCCTAGAAGAACAAAAGCTTTACCCCGACACAATGATCGGATTCAGGACACATCTTTCTGCATGCGATGTTATGCTTCAACTTAAAGAACAAGTGTAGACAACGAAACAGCTGATACCAGAGTAATAGTCGGCCTTGACGTGGCCAAAGCTTTTGACAACGTTGACCACGCAGCCATACTAGAACGCTTAGAAACTCTAAATGTAGGGGGAAAGGTATACAACTACGTGAAGGACTTTCTTTCAAACAGAACAGTTACTATCAGCCTAGGAGGGAAGGAAGAGAAAGGCATAAGGCTGGGTAACAAAGGTACTCCCCAAGGCTCGGTCCTATCACCGACACTCTTCAATATTGCAATGATTGGCTTACCACAGAAATTGACGCGTATAGAAGGGCTCAACCACACAATATACGCGGACGACCTCACCCTCTGGGTTACCAGAGGCAGTGACGCGCACATCGAAGGTACCCTCCAAAGAGCGATCGAGGAAATTGAGTCGTACCTAAAACAAGTAGGACTCAAATGTTCTGCCGAGAAATCTGAAGCGCTCTTCCTCGGCCCACAAAAGAGACGAACAAAGCCCCATGAACATGGGATAACGCTAACGGTAAACGGGGACAAAATACCATCAGTGGAGATGATTAGAGTACTGGGTCTTAGGATACAGACAAACGGTAAGAACACCGAAACGATACGAAAACTCGAATCGAGTGTAAGCCAGACGTGTAGGCTACTCAAAAGAATAGCAAATAAACACGCGGGAATGAAGGAGACGAACCTCTTAAGACTAGTTCAGTCATTTGTAATCAGCAGAATCACATACGTGGCACCATACCTACGGCTAGCCAAAGCAGAAAAAAACAAGATTGAAATCATAATTAGGAAAGGCGTCCAAACCGCTCTGGGCCTCCCCCCGTACAAATCCACCCAGAAAATTCTGAACATGGGGATTTCAAACACCCTAGACGAGCTCATTGAGGCTACCAGAGTAGCGCAACAACAACGACTTCTACGCAGCCATTCGGGGCTAAAAATACTAGAAAAGCTAGGCTTCGAACCTCGAGCGCGGCTCAAACACACGGAGAATATCCCAACAGACATAAGAACAAAATCAGAATCCCACCACTCCCAAGGAATATGCATCCGGTACACCATGAGGGTAGGCGAAAGGACAGAGCGAAAGCTCTGCAGAAAAAATTTGCCAATAGACAGGACGTGGTTTACACGGACGCGGCGGAATATGAAGGCAGAACGGGTTTCGTAGCCCTGGCGACCAGGGTGGGCGGAGACCGAGTCTCGTGCTGCAGCACCCAACAGAGTGATGCAACAGCGGCTGAGGAGGTAGCCATTGCGCTGGCTTTAACTCAACGGAATGTTAGGGTGATTATAACAGATTCCAAATCGGCTATCCGCAACTACAACGCAGGCAGGGTATCTGTCGAAGCAGTCAAAATTCTCACAGCCGGCCCGACACCGGCAGAACTAATTAACCTTGTTTAGACTCCGGCCCACGAGGGCCTCCGGGGAAACGAGACAGCGCACGCATTGGCCCGAGGACTCACACACCGGGACCCCAATGCGGTCTCGTCGAGTAGAGAGTCCCTTCAGACGAGCGAGGAGCTGAACACGTACCAAGATATTCTTAACCATTACAGATTAGGAAGACAGACATTACCTGGAGCATGCAAGGGCCTCAGCAAAAAGGAAGAGGTCATATGGAGAAAGTTACAGGCGGGAGTTTTTCCCAACCCACTCGCACTAAGCAGATGGCATCCGGCGATCCAAGACCCCAGGTGTAAACAGTGTAATGAAATAGCAGACATGATCCACATGGTGTGGACATGCCCTAGCCACAACGAACCAGACAGGAATATAGAGTCCTGGGAGGCTTTAATGGCCAGCCAGAAAGAAGAAGAACAAAAAGAAGTCATCCGTCTGGCCCTGGACACCGCTGAATCCCAAGGGATCCCAGCCTGCTGAAAGGGGAGGAAGATGACGGCGGTCAAGACTCGTCTTTTTCGCCCTCTGATTCCTTGACGGGTGCAAATAAAGTTATTTCATCATCATCAATGCTCTACGTCTATACAAAAAGTATGGTGGGGCAGCCTAAAAAGAGTGTAAACAATTAAGCCCCTGCATGTGCCACTACGTAATCTACGTCTATACAGTACGATAACCCGTTCCACCTTAAAAACTTTTTGTGCCATCAAGAGAGTCTTTTGTACCCTTTAATCCCGCGTCTATCCGGGGTGGCCGAAGCACACGAATGTAGTATACCACTACCGCATTGGTCGTTGCGCGTATTAGCCACGTGGAACATCTTGTGATCATTACTCTGTCGTCGAAGCCAACCAAGTGTGAGCACCTTGCGGCAGCCGCTTTTCAGAGGAATCGCTGTGCTCGGAGCTCAGCTTAAGCAACAAGCTTGAATATGAAAGGAAAATGCACATTCTTCCACTCAGCCGTACCTAGAACTGTGCTCGACGGATGAATCAAAGGGCAGCTTACCTGGCCCGCTGTGCCCGTGTTCTATAGCGAGGGCTGCGCGCGACACCGAAGATGTGAAGGCAGACTGCTGCTGATCAGCTTACGACGCAGCGCGGCCGTAATGATGGCTTATTTGTTCTCAGAAACATAGGAAGAAAGAAGATGAATCGGCCTGTCTCGTGTTCCCACAGATTACCGCTCCTCTTACAGTCCTGGCAAGAAATCGAAGGAATGAACACTAAGCATGTCAAGTTCATTGTTCAGAGCAGGTTCAGAGCTAAAGACGGCGCTGTGTGCTGTTTCCATTCAGCTGACTTTTCTGTGCGAGGATAACCAAGAAACGATGAACACTGAGGTCAGCACTGAGCATCCGGAACAATTTGATGAGGTTACTCGTGGGATTTTTAGGAGCGTTAGCTCTTACTACTTTCGTTTGTGTAGGACACGTCCGTCTGCAATGAAGGTTGATTTGACCAAAACAGTTACCACGTGACCACACCATATCACATAGCAACAGTGGGCGCGTAGCGTCAATACTTTCTGTCCTCTGTACTTTTTTTGCCTATACCTATACCTTCGATCCCTTATATATGTGGCAGTATAGCGATCATCAAAATGGGACCACCCCCTCCCCCCCGTGACCACCATTTGCATAAAATTTGGGGGCCACCCGTTTGACGCAGAATGTTCGAAGTGGTGTCAAGGGACTTGGAATGTTCCTGAGCAGCAAAATAGTAATTGTGATGAGTAAAATATGTGTGGGATTCGCACTGACGACCTTTCCGCCCCCCCCCCCCCAACCGTGCATTCCGAGGACCTTCAGACGACAATTACGGCCGAACCGTTTGTCGTACGAGGTTCCGGATGATGTCAAACGATTTGTCGTGTTGTGAGGCATACGTTTATAAAAGTTATTAAGTGATATAGTGAGAAAATGTACCGGATATGACAATGTTTCTGAAAAAGGAAACATCCCCATATGTTTGGATTTGGTCTTCTCCGCGTTTGCTGAGCACACCGATGTAAACACTTGAAGCTCTCGTATCTAACGCTCTTTCTGAGTGGAACACTGAGGCAGTGTTGGCGGAGAATTTTTGTATTATTAAAGCGAAAGCTTTACTACGCCAGCCAGCGAGCCATTTCAGCTCGCCGCGCCGTATGCCGTATGCCGTATGCCGTATGTAGGCAGTCGTATGCCGTATGTGGTGGCTGACGAACGACCTTGAGCCGCCGTTGCCTAGCGACGCCGCTCGCTCCACCAGATGTGCTCCGCTGGGGTAGAGGGAGAGGAGGTGTCGCCTCGCGGGGGGTATGTATATATATATATATATGTATATATGTCTGTATATATATATATATATATGCGCTCCACCTCAGTGTATTGTAGTCGTTATGGAGAGCGCGAAACAGACGCAACAACGACAGAATGAAGCGAGGAAGAAGCAACGCGCTCAAGAGACGCCAGAAGAGCGCGCAGCTCGACTCGAGAAGCGTCGTAACGAAGATGCAGCTAGAAGAAGTCGTGCCACGTCCCGGAGTGACTCTTCAGCTGCGGAAGAGACCGGTTTGAGTACTTGAGAGCGTCGGAATGAGACGCTGCGTAGACGACGCGCCGAGGAAACGAAGCTTACGCAATTCAACTAGGGTTAACCAGTGCTAAACCACAGCCAATTCTTTTATTTACGCATGATAGAATTCATGCGCATCTGGCTAAACATAAGCAACGTATTTTTTTTGTAGCAGGCGCGCCAACCACCAGCTTTCTTCATACAGCATCGCACCATCATAGCATCACCATTCATAGCACCATTAATTTTCTTCATACAGCATCCTAGCACGCCAACGTCACCATGTAAGTGCCTTGGGGTCCACCTAGCTATGACCTAATTTTTCGTCGTGTACGGACAAGCTCATGTGCCCGAAAGCTGAGAGGTCCCCTGGGGCCGTATTCTACATAAAGATCCATTATACATTTTTTTTACTTCTGACCTATTTGGTCATCCGGCATTGGTCAATGTTATTCGGTGACGCAGCCGCGGTTTTCAAGCGTCCATGGGAGCCGACCGAACCATTGGCTCATTGTCGACCGGACCTTACCATTGGCTGCGATTTGCAGCCAATCAGGAGCCGACGCGTGCGGCGAGTGGCGAAGGCAATCGTCGACGTAGGCATCCGCTATGCTGGCATTTCTGTAACTTGCCGCTTGGTGCTTTAGTCTGATGTTGCTATCGCACTGACGGCATCACACAATGGGTAACGGATCCTAGTAGTATACGTTCCCTGTATGCTTTTCGAAGACTAAAGAAAATTTTATCTTAATACGGTTCCGTCCACGATCAACTTGAATTCGCTTTATGCATTTGGTAGCAGTACTGAGACTACTCCTTGATCCCCACGTTGGAGCCCATTCAAGATAGAGCGTATGTTTAAATTCACATAAGACAGTTATTAGCGTTGTGCTTGCTCATTTACAAATACAGCAAAGTATTTCCCTTTGGTAATTACAGATTAGCCGGACAACTTATATTTTGAGCTTATTTCATCAGTTAGATCGCGAGTCCCTGAAATTAGATAGCCTCGCATTGCACCTACAGCGCTGCCTGCGGCGTCAATAAAATGAAGAGAAAAATAACGGCGTCGTTGTAGTAATTGAGCCCCAAACCTTAAAAGGTGTTAAAAAGCTCACTTAACCAGGTTGCCATATATGAATTTGACGTCGAAATAGCTGACCTATAGAACAAAACTGATAGCAGCATGATTCATGATCATTTGGTATCGGCGCCTTTTTCAGCGTTCAGGCTGGTTCGCGGCAGCCGTCCAAAGTGGTGACGAAACCCTACGGCAATGTACGTTCTTTTTGTAGCGATAGCTACATTACGGTAGCATTTCGAGCCTTCAGCGTGGCGGCGCCGTGGCGGCCGCCACCGCTACGTGGTCACGTGGTTGGTCACGTGGTCACTCGGCCAGCTGTATCTATCGCATCATTCCAGGTTTAACCAGAGCTAAACCAACGCCAATTGTTTTTTTCTCAGGTTTGTCGGTGGACGACACTCTCTTGCTGCCTTGTTGTGTGGATCGCTATTGTAAGATCTTTGAGCCATATTTGTATCTTGGAGTAATTTGTACCTTCAGGACCGCCTTAATATTGAACCCGCGACATAGTTTTCTAAGCAGGACGCTGGAATACTGCAGTGGGCGCGGTCGATAGGTCGAATAAGGCTTCACCTTGAGACATGTCCTTATCGTGTCCTTCAAGGGGAGACAGCAGATATCCATGAACACTGGGGAGCTAAATTTTAAGAGGAAATAACTGCCAAGAAATGTTGAACACAAAGTCAGCATTTTATATGGGCACGCAGATTCAAGCCATATGGCTTGAAATATGGCTCAAAGATCTTACAATAGCGATCCACACAACAAGGCAGCAAGAGAGTGTCGCCCACATCTGGTTCTTTAGGAAGCAGCTGCCTTTAGGCAAATTTTGTCTTTTTTTTATTCTGGAAAGCTAAGTTCTAAGCCTCGGTAAAGGCTCCGAGAGTTCCCCATCTCTGAAATTCCTGAGCGACATTTTTTTTTCTTTTACTTAGCGCTGTTACTCGCCGATCCTATCCAGCTCGCATCATTACTTCCCTCTTGATGTGCCTTCTAGGCCTTTCCCTTGTAATCTCTCAATTCGGGAGAATTCGAAATCTCTCCATTCAAACGATAAAGTGGCGTAGAATCTCGTCAGTCCCTTAAAGACCTGGCTAAGAAAAAAGATGAAAGAGCTCGCATACGGCCGGCTCAAAAAAGAAACGGAGTGATTGGAGGAAAGACAAGAAGAGAGCGTTGTCGACGTCGTCCGCCTCCTCACTACTCTTTTTCACTTTTTTTTAATCTCTCAATTTTTGTTTCCTATTCCTACTCTTCTTCCCGTTCCTCTAGTCACTTCAACAATGGGCTGACTTTTACCCTTTCTCGTAACATTCCTACCCACTCGCATAGCCGAAAGGATGAGCCATCAATAGCGACGTTTGTGTTTCCACTGAAGAGGATATCAGATTTAACTTAGTCTCAGAAATAAAAAGGCTGAACAACAAAAAATTAACGCAGAGGTAGAAAGGGCTAGACAGCGTTTTTTCCCCCGATTCTTCTTCATTGCCTTTTAATGCATGTTACACTGTATTTGCTGAACTTATCAGACAGAGTTGCCGGTTATGAGTAACTGGATGAACGAATTTTTTTTGCCCTTTCGCAGTTGACTGCAGTAAGTTTATCGCTGTCCCGTGTATCTAACTTGGGCAAAATTTATGGACGCGTTCTCCTGGTTCGTCGATCGGAAAACGTTCGGGGCGAAGGACTCAGCCCGCGCTTGTCCACTGCTCTGCTATTCGCAAGTGCGTTTTTTTTTTACATCTCACGTAAAAGGCAGAGCATACAAGGCCCTATGCTCTCCATGCCTGTAGCCCGTGCTGCAAGTTATATGTGACTGGAACGAGAGGATAAATATCCAGTGCAAATTTACCGTTGTTCAACGCGCTGCCTCATCTTGCTTCTAGATTTCTCCTTCCTTTATGGGAGTGGATGCATCATCTCGCATACCCGTTCTTTCGTTTTTAAGTGTTTTTTCTAGCTCCTGTCGGCAGGTGTGCTCTTCAGGCTTTATAGTACGGCTATCCCGGAACAGTGACAGCAGTGCCCGTTCTACCTAAGCACCGGCGAGAAGAGGACTTTTATCTGAGGCCATCAATTTCCCAGCGCTGTGGCCCAGTCGGCGCCTTCTGAAGAACCGTTTGTTTTTAAGGGAACGGTTTAATCTTCACAGTTCAGTGACGTTTGAACCTGTGAGGCACTCTTTCCTCATTACGTGCAACAAAATACTGCAGGTTTGGTGATACATGACGAAGGAGAGCAGTGCGTAAGCACACCATCGATATCGTTATCAAGACAAGAATTATTTTTTTTTTAGTCAAGCACGAGGCCAATGAAAAGAAATAAATTTGGCGAGGAAACAAAAAGCGTGGGTTTCCAGCGAAGAATTTTAGTTGTCAGTGAAGCTTAGGTTGGGTGAACAGCGCAACAAAGGCGGGACAAAGGCAAGACAAGACACCCACCATGAATGCTTACCAACTCGCCCAAATTTCAGCTTTACTCAATGTGATTTCTTTCTGCGTCCCGTTCTTTTGATTCTGCTGCATCCAAACCTGAAGAATGCGCCCACCCTTCCACCCTTTTAATGCAGCAAAATATTTGACGCTCAAAAGGATGAGACATTTGAATCTGTTAAGCCAAAATCACAGATTTGTGTTTTACTTTTATCCGGCGCTGATAAAAGGCATTACTGACGATGAACTGTAGGGGCCCGATTCGCTGATCTGAAAACTTGTCCACAATCGCAAGATGCTGTTGCGCAACACAAGTTCTTGAAATTTTTTTTTTCTCTGGGCATCCAAGTAAGTTATAGTTCTTCAGATCAAATCAAATGTTCATTAGTTTATCTAAGCTAGTTACATAAGTGAAAATACAGAAGGAGGTCCCAAAGCTCATGGCTGCACCGGGACCTTCAGTTAGTGCGAACGTGCAAAAAATACATTAAAAAAGCACAACAGCAGCACTTAGGATACATGCGTAGCTAATTAGGGCTGCAAATGATATTCATAAAAAAATTGTAGTTATATATACAAGGAGTGATTATTGTTTGAAAAAAATATACCGTATTATATGTTGATAATGCAGATGTACAAGACCACAGATAAAAATAAGTATAAAGCATACATTCGAATAACCCGAGAACAGCAAGCAAGCGCTGCATCATGTGCAAAACAAAGAAAAGGATATATAAACACCCTAAGTGTAACTATAAAATTGAATCTATAAGACAGCTTTTAAGCTTCAAATAATGTTAGCTGTTTTTTGAATAAATGCAAAGATGGTGATTGTTTAATGATATATGGTGAACTGTTGCACAGCGACAGAGCAGATAAAATGATGGTGCGCTTACCGTAATTTGTGCGCACAGCTGGTAGTAGAAAATTGTGTGTGGCGAACCTTGTTAAGTTAGGATCAGAAAGAGCATCTCTGGTAAATGCGACTGGTAGGATTAAGTTATTCACGCATCAGTAAACGAGAATCATCAGGCGGTAGCTAACTAGGTGAACAATTGGTAGAATGCGATGTTAATTATGAAGCGAAGAGGCATCACAGCGACATGAACTGAATGCGTATGGTCTGATGCTGAATTTGCTGCAACTTTGATAAATGCGTGTGGTAGATGTTCCCCATGACGAAATGCAGTGGCTGTGAATGAATGCCTTATAAAGCGCTGTCAGTGTCGATTGTGAGAAAAGAGTGTGAGTACAAAGCAGCGTTCTTATTCCATAAGAACATTTTGACCTGATATGCGAGATATGATCTGTAATCTTTGAATTTCAGTCATGAACTACACCGACAAATGTACACTTGTTAGATACCTAAGGTAATGACTGGTGTATATTTTAGGATGCGAACAAATTGTCATAAAATTTGTGTTAGCGTGGTTAATTTCCAAACGATTCCAACGACACCAGCACAGAATACTGTTAAAATCGGCGCTAAGCTTTTCTTTCTTCCTTTTTTAGCAACAGAAAATGTCTTCAGTTTAGGCAGTCGTCTTGTTCGCCTTGTTTTCTAGGCTAACACACCTGTCTGGTGGGTACGGTTAAACAATTGAAACTATCAAGCTGTCTTCGTCCACTCGTTCGGTTGCATTTGTTCTTGCTTTGTTGTCTTAGCGTTGCTGTTTCTACACTGTTCTTACTTTATTTGAGGACATCCGTTAGTTTTTTGCGTATCCCGCCTTGTTTATTTCTGCGGACGCTGACCGACAACGGAATGGTAATTTCGCAAATAACCACAGCGGTCGCCTAGTAGCTGAGCACCCGCCTCGCATGCGGGAGGTGCGGGGTTCGATCCCCAGTGCCGCCGGGTACCCACCGGTGATACAATGGGTACAAGCTTTCCCCTGGTCTGGTGCTCGGCTTCATTAGGGTGAAATGCTTGGGAAATGTGTCGTTGACCCCACATTGAGTAGAGGAAAAAACCTTGTGCCATGGCGCTCTTTGGCCACATATGCCCTTGCGCCATAAAAATTCATTATTATCATCATTTATTTCGCATATAGCGAAATATGAGGTGAGTGACGTTAAACTCGGCGAAAGGAGCAGTGTAAAAAAGAGAATTAAATAAAGCAAGGAAACGAAGGTTGGGGGACATTATGAGAAGTGAAAAAACATGGCACAAGCCCCACACAGGTGGTATATTGTCAAACAAAGCTAACCATGGCGTGCGGCCTAAGCGGCGCACCCCAAAGAAAACTTCAACGAGAAACCATAAGCAATAAAGCAAAACGGGGGTGGATACTTAAACTCCGCCTGAAAGGTATGACGCCTTAGTGTCAATGGGCTAATATCCGTATATGAGAGATTGCTCACTGTCTACTTTGAATCCATAGATCGCTGGGAGTTACCATACTACTCCTGGCGCAGTGGTGCAGCGGTTAAGCGATGTGCCGCAGCTCGGGCAGGTGGCTGTTTAAAATGTAGCCACAAGTGGGGCTTGTGTGACCCAGGTTGCACTTCCCGAGCAGCCTCTCGCGAGCAATCATTAATTTACCTGCCACCTGGCACGGGGGCAATTCTCTCATAATCCGGTGGGCAGGTTATGATGGCCACAAGGTCACGTCACCCAGCTGGCCCACCTAGGATGCTTCTCCGAGGAGTTTTCGCTCACAGCGCATACGACGACGCCGCCGACGACGACATCGGATTTTCTGTACACGGGAGCATTAATGCTATAGCGTTAAAAACAACATTTCCTTACCAACAGATCGGTTCATGGATTTTTTTGTACATTCCCATACAAAAACGTCCTATGGGCGTCTGTGGAAAAAGCTGTCCGTCTATGGCCTTTTTATGAACGTCTATAAGCACCAATAAAGTTGCTTATTGCCAGCTATTGAAAAATCTATGCCACTAAAATTATAGCTTTGGAACCATACAACTGTCTTAAGCTCTCTATAGAAAAATATATCAGCCTGTATACGCAGCTATAGGCAGAAATAGGAAAGGTTTATAGCTATTTGGGCCAAAATCCTATAGCCGGCCATAGGACATTTTTGTATGGGTTATTCTTTCGTCACATTTCTGTCTCTCCTCACATGCTTGGCTTCTTGAGAATTAAACATTAACGTGAACAGTGAGTGCTCATTCGAAGTCTCTGCTCTTATTCGTAAGGGGCCCACCATTCAGCTCTGCCACCCTGTCGAAAAACACAATAGAATTTTTTTTCTTTTCACAATAAAATTTTATAATATTTTTGGCCAAGAACTTACAGAAGCAACATAATTTTTTGTAGTAAAAAAATAATTGTCTTTATCGTAATCTTTATCGTAATCTTTATCTTTATCGTAATTACCTTTGTCGTAACGGCAAAAGTAGAGAAGAAGAATACTACAATACTAGAGAAAATATTAAAATACTACAGAAAAGTCTCTCGTCACGACTAAACGACAAAACACTTTTTCATATTTTTGACGCAATTCTGTCGTTTTTTTTTTTTTCGGCTGGGCAGAGGTGGTGCAAGCTTGTTACGCGGAAAATTCCAAGACATGTTGAATAGGGCGAGGCTGATAGCCGTTGAGATGCCGACGATTGCTAAATTCCCATGTCACTCTGACCACTGTCGAGTCACTTTCATGGTTTCAAGGACGCAACTTCACCTAACAAGCAGATGGTTCGAGCTCTGCGTACACCTGGCTGCCATTTTGTCTAGCGCCATTTCTTCTTCGCCAGTCACCACCTTCAGGTGACGCTACGATCGCTTCTGTTTTCGTTGTCCCGCCTCCAGCGAAACTGCCTGAAAAATCTACAGCATGAGAACTGTGGAAACGAATACTTGCAATAAGCTCGAAGAGGAAAATCGGAGAGTGGCCATCGCAGTAAAGTCAGCCTTCGCTGAAAAAGCTAAGGCTAACTTTGCAGTGTTTCAACGTGGTTGAATATTGACGTATCCTCCTCAGACCTGAGCGAAAATTTAGTTTATCAGCGTTAATCAATATAGTATATTTCTAAAGCGTGCGTGCTGCCAAGAATGTGCACATGAAATATTTGCAGCCGCAGCTTCAATCGCTTCTCTCTGCGACCTTTCTAGGCTCTCTGATACGCCTCTCTATGCGTTCAGAAACGTTACACACCTCATGAAGCGATGCAGTTAAATGCGCACAGACCATTACATATTTCAGTCAGTATTAAAAGCAATTTCTTCGTGAACCGTGAGAAATATATGAATTATTAGGCCGCTGAGAGCAGGAAGCTTTAAAAAGCTGCTTAGAGCGCCCCCTACCGCTACACAAACTTTGAAAAGGCGGCTACAAGGGAGCACGGTGAGTACTCTCGTGCTTCCAAAATCACTTCATTGTAACGTACAGCCCCCGTCAAAAGTGTACAGCACAAGGGGTTTGCTTCTAAGCTGTTACCTCATAAAAATAGTCTATAGACAGTCTATAGACTATATTGCCTTCCTATAGATATTTCTTTTTGTCTGTTCATAGTCTATAGACTGTCTATAGACAAAAGTCCACTAAACGTGTGTGGCCATAAATCTATACTTTGTCTATAGACTGTGTATAGGATTTGCATTGCCTATAGGCTGTTCTCTAGGGTTTGTCTACAGAGAGCCTATAGACTTCTAAAGGAATTTTTGTAAGGGTTTAGCGGGGCTCCCTAGCGCATCTAGCCGTCCAAATCTTCGGAGGATTAAGGACGCAAAGCCATTCCTCTTTCGAGAGGTTACTGTCCTTAAGGATGCATAACAAGGCACGCTAGAGGCATCACAAGCATACCCCTTGAGCTGTATACTTTCGACGTGGGATGTACGCTTGATTGACCAGGCTATAGGTATAAAATGTCGATGTTCTCGCTGATTTTATTGGAAAGCTTTCCTTAACCAGTCTCCATGAATACTAACGTAGAAGCCTATCGTGGCAAGTTCCGTCGCAAAAAGAGGCATCGAGGTGTAACACTTCTATAGTACACTCAGAGTAACTGCTGAGGCGTGTCTGTGCCTCCGTGCTAGTTAATAAGAGAGTTCGAAATCTGTACCCCACAAGCAAGCCTCGCTACAGGTGTTCCTCAACTGCTCTAATATGTTACGTCTTCATTAATGTGCTAATTTAAAGCCAGATAACATCATAGTTCTTGCCGCCAGCTGCGTAGAAAATTAATGGGAATGGAAAGCGTTGACTCGTGTCTCATGGGGTGCTGTAATTAAGGATCGCGCCGATGTCCATTAAAATCTATAGTCTTAGCTGGGCGCATAGAGCTGGCCTATTGCTTAGTGCCATTTCATTAACTACAAGAAAATGGCCTTTCCGGGTTTTTTCTTGTTAAGTTACCAGCGTTCCACGGGTGCCAGCATTTCCGAATCTCTCGTAATAATTTTTCTCCCCTTCCACCCGTCCCGCCGCGGTGGCTCAGTGGTTAGGGCGCTCGACTACTGATCCGGAGTTCTCGGGCTCGAACCCGACTGCGGCGGCTGCGTTTTTATGGAGGAAAAACGCTAAGGCGCCCGTGTGCTGTGCGATGTCAGTGCACGTTAAAGATCCCCAGGTGGTCGAAATTATTCCGGAGCCCTCCACTACGGACCTATTTGTTCCTCTCTTCTTTCACTCCCTCCTTTATCCCTTCCCTTACGGCGCGGTTCAGATGTCCAACGATATATGAGACAGATACTGCGCCATTTCCTTTCCACCAAAAACCAATTATTATTATTCCACCCGACGCCTTCCTGAACGAAAAGTGAAAAAGTAGCTTATTAAAGGTGTGGCTATTTCCTTCTCTTCCTCCCTAGTGGTTCTGTTTTGATTTCGGAGCAGTCATTTATCAAGGAAATTACTGCGGCGCCCCCAATTCATTTCTCTCCACTTCCTTAGTATTCGCCTTACGTCAAGCGAAGCAGCTAGAAAGCTTCGGCCCGAGCTTTTCTCTGAAACTTCACTCATCTATTTCTGCGTGCTGGTGCGACACTCCTTATATGGACATATATTCGTGCAGGCTTCGCTGGTTGCCGCCTGCGCAGTGTACCGAAAACCATCAATCATCCTCCCCTGGATTGTAGACTAGCCATGCTTCTTTCATACGCCCTTCAAAGGAGCGAGAAGAGAAGGGGCGGTGGTGGCGAAGGGCTTCCGTATTCCTGACGCCGTTGGTTTTTAAGGTCTTCGTTTCAAGTTTCCTAACTTTGACGTTGTCCCCATCCCCACGTGTTCGATTTGTATCGGACATAGTGAAGCCCCTTGAAATCGCAGCTGGCGGCGCAGATAACGACTGCGTAAATGCACATTAAATAGTATGGCTATTTTCTGTACAGCGAAGTTCGTGTTGTAAGAAAGCATTCGCAGGATCACATAACCAACAGTTCTGGACAAAATCATTTTTCAACGGGAAAGAGTTCATGAACGCAATTTTCTCATATATTGTAAGATTTCATTCAAAATTCAATATATCCGCAAATCTTCCTTCGGTAGGCTTACATTTTTTTTTTGCTAATAACGTTTTTGCTACCGTCAAAAACCTTTCCCATCTCTTTTCTATGGCAGTCTTAACAGCTCCATTCGTGCGAAAGAAAACCTTTTAAAGAAACATTTAAATTTGCTGCGCACTGGGAGAATGGACAATTACCTTTAATATTTACTTAAAGGTAACACAATATTACAATATTCAAAATTTTAGTCCGAGAATACTGCACATGGAAAACCTTGAGAGACCAGATTTTACACTTGGCGCATGCCCAAGTTGCGGGATGTTTAGCCAGCTCTCACGAAAGTTAGGGACGAGTGTTATCCTATAGCTTGGGTCCTAGTCTATGTATGCCTGCGAGAAGTTTACGGGCCTGATGGCCTCTGTAACTACCTGCTGTAATTTTTTTTCGCTTAGTTTTGACACAGTGGTGTGATGTTGTAACCATACATCAGCAAAAATCTGTCCCCCATGCTTTTGAACTTTCTGTCCGTAAAGATAAAGCCAGTAGCTATAAAGCCTCTGCTACAGTACCTGCTAAACCAAGTATACAGGGTTATCAAAATTAAGGTCTAAAGATTTCGTAAACTTGGACGCAGAGAGGCACGTAGAACCACCTCTGCACTTAAGTTAAGCGGCCAGGGTGACGCAAAGTTAGATAATAACGATTACGATGAGGCATCTAATTAATTAAAATCAATTAATAAGCTTTAAAAAGTATTGTTTCTTGCGCCTGAAAGAGTTCGAATTTATAGCTGGATATTCTACTAACCTCGCTCTTACTTCAAAGATAAATGCAAGCTAGGACTAGAATGTTGGTTCCGCACTCGTTGATTTTTCTAAAACATTTGGAAAGATTAACAATGACATTCATTTTTCTAAACTTGCGTATTTTGCTAATCAAGTGAAAGCTTTAAGTCTTATTACCAAATACCTATTCAATTGTGAACTAATTATTAGTGTCTCTGGTGTCCTCTCCGACAAGAAGATTATCAGCATTGGTGTTCCTCAGGGTTCGATACTTGGCCCTATTTTATTTTTAATAGTTATCAGCTATCTACCTAAGTGTCTAACCATGGCTTCTGAGTGTACTTTGTAAGCAGATGATACTACCTTTTTGTCGTCAGATAAAAGCTTGAATTTCCTTACCGAAACTTAATGAAGACTTCAATAGCATTGTTAGCAGTTGTGCTAGAATCAAACTTCTTACAAATACTTCGAAATCAAAGATCGTTATATTTAGTTCCCTGTCTGCAAATCTGGCGAATATAACCCCATTATACATAATTCGCATCTCATGCATCCTTCTGATCCCGGCTTATTCCTTGGTATTCTACTCGTCAGTTTGAAATTTAAAATGTATATTCAGGAATTAGAAAGAAAAACATCATATATTATCAAAATATTGCTTAAGGCTCGTCGTTTTTTTTTTTAACTTGCGCACATTGGTTACACTATATTACGCATTCATACAAAATCATTTAAACTTCTGTATAACTTCATGGGGACTAATGTATATTTCTCAGCTTTTATCTCAACACATTCAACGTCGAGCCATCACAATAATAACGGTAAATAATCGGCACTCTCCTACATTGCCGTTGTACCATTATCTTAATACATTTCGCATTCATGACCTATTCGAATTCAGCATTCCAGTATTTGGTCATCACGGCACGAATAATCGCGAACTCCTGCAATTTTTGCACATAGAAGACGTTACTAATTCTAATGTTATACCCTTTTCCCTTGCTGGAAACTTCAGTTTCCAAAGTCCGTAATAACTTTGGCTTTCAGACAGTTGCATTTTCTTTCATCAAACTCAGCAGATATTTACCGCGTGATATCAAACAAGCATCGCCTCTGTCGTCATTTAAGCGCCAACATAAAATATATATTTTCAGTCGTTAGTATATTGGCATATTGTGAACTTGTATACCTCTAGCATTGCTTTATTATGTTGAGTTGTTTGGCCAAATGTTCTTGTTTTTTTCACTTTTTGCTGTCTTGTTATTGCTGTCGCTAACAAATGTTATTAATTGGCGCATTTTGTTATAAGAGGTCCCCCTTCAGTAGCAATCCTTTGGGACCTATTTATGTAGTAGAATACGTATTTATGTTGTACTTTGTATTTTTCAAAAAACTTCAACTTCAAAAAAACAAGGTGGTTACGTTCTGCGCTAACCACCTCTTGGCCTGACGCGGCGTTTCGTCCGGCAATGGCGTAGAGCGACCGGTGAAGGTGGTAACTGTTTCCTTTTCACTTTCGAATATCGAAATGGCAGAAACACTTACGCAACAGCTGCGTCACACTAGGGAGGACTTTCGCGTTGACTGTCAACGCCTTACAATGCGCAATTACGCGATATCAGTTGAAACTCTGGGGGCGAACACCTCCGAGCAGAATTGTACCTAATGGAGTAGTCTAGAAATGCTTCTAATAAACAGGGCGTATCACCTAAGACGTTGTACAATTTATAAAAAGAGGCATTTTGAGTTTGAAGAGTGCTTTTTTCGGCATAACATTGTCAGCGGTGTAGTGCATCGGAATACTGCTAAGATGTGCCAACAAGCTGGTTAACTAATATTTATTAGTTAACTTTTTAGCTGTTACTGCCAGCATCGTTAATTACTGAGACGCGTGTAGCCTACCGCTAGTAATATTATTATCAGTTTTTATAATTTCGAAAACGCGGTTACTCTCGGCGCTGTGGCCCAAAAAATTTTGTCTTCGACGAGTAGCGATGTAGCCAAAATATGATTAGCCACAGCGCAGAGGGTGACCTCGTTTTCGAATTTCTAAACACTGATATGGATATTACTTATGGTAGGCTACACACCTCTCAATAATTAAGGCGGCCAACAGTAACAGTTAAAAAGTCGACTATTCAATATTGGTTAACAAGGCCTGGGAGTTAGCAAGTCTTGGCTATATTCTGAAATACCACGCCACTGACAATGATATGCCGATATAAGCGCTCTTCTAACTCAAAAAGCCTATCTTTGTTTAAATTAATGTAAAGACTTACGTTAAACACCCTCTATGTTGGCAATAAAAACATTCACGCTAGCGCCGCCGTGGTGCCCGAGTGGTTATGGCGCTCGGCTGCTGGCTCGAAAGACGCGGGTTCGATCCCGGCTGCGGAGGTCGAATTTCGATGGAGACGAAATTCTAAAGGCCCGTGTACTGTGCGATGTCAGTGCACGTTAAAGAACTCCACGTGGCAGAAATTTCCGGAGCCCTTTACTGCGGCGTCCCTCATAGCCTGAATAGCTTTGGGACGTTTACTCCCCATAAACCATTCACGCTAGCAACTCTGCCTAAAAAGTCCTATAATATATTTTTGTTAATTAGGTACGTGATGGTGGCAATTAACATCTCACCTAGTGTCCCCCTGGCCACACAACATGTGTGCAGAGGTGGATTTCACGTGCAACTCAATTCTTTTTTTTTTCAAGAAATCTGCGAAGCTTAATTTTCATCCCCCTGTATATTATACGTATATATTTATTTCAACTTCATCGTTAAGTACGTCCACCTGACTCTGCCCCGTTTCCTGGCGCTGCGTAGATCTAGTTATAAATGACAATCTTTTTGCCGACGACTAATTTTCGTCGACGCTGCCGCGGCCCTCATTTTTGAACACCGGCCACTTTTGACAAATGTGCGGTGGAGAAACCGCACTGATAAACTTCAGGAAGTTGCAACACAAACTTGAGCTCCATCTTCTCCAATTGGTTTCGTCACATCATCTCCCGCCATTTATCTGCTTGGCACTGCAAAGGGAGGGGAGGGTCACGCCCTCGCATTACAGCTGCCCGCTTGCGGAAAACCCCACTGACCAATGGACAAGGGTACAGCTATCATTTATTTTTTTCTGCGCGCAAGCAGTCCTTAGCTAAATGGCTTTGTTTTTCTTCTTGCAGTTTCTTCATGATCTATTGCCGTGAGGGTTACGCAACATGCATTTTGTACTGGCAAATATCCAGGCTAAAGCTAAACATACCGAGTATTTCGCATGTTCCAGACAGAGGAGTGGTGACAACAAGACATGGGCTCGTTTCAGCGGTGCTCAAGCCCTGCTTTTGGCACATCTCCAACTAGTTTCATCTGTCGGTAGCCAGTATCGAAGACCACGTAACTCTATGGGGATATTTTCACTTGTGATTGTGAGAAAACAATGGGGTGCGGTTAGATGTCGCGTGGACATGTTGGTTGTGATGACCTACTCACCCAACTCGCTGGAAAATGGGGCTTATAAAATGATTCCTACGCCCACAACGACCAGTTCCGGTGGCGTAGCAATTAACTCAGCCATCATGGCAATTGTTTCCTCTCTTAGACAGCAAAAACAGCGTGTCCCCTTCTGCACCCTTTTGTTTCGTCAGCACCATCGCACCTAACATAAAGAAACAGATGATTAAGATCACATGGAGAAGCGATAAAAATGTCTGGTTTGAAATAAAATAATCAAGAAGGCCATTTTCCGAATAAATACTTATTAGCGCCACACCGCCGGTAGTGTTTCTACCCTGGCGACAAAAGGCATGAACTAGGGCGTGCCCGCTGTATGGAGCAGTGCCAACTGTGCAGGTCTGTTCTTCAGTAGGTCTTGGTCTCAGCTACTGCGCGGTGCGAACAAAATGGGAGCTGAGCAGAGGGCGGCAAACGAACGACTGGTGTTACGACGCCGCTAGAAATGTGGACATTGCAGCCAAATTTCAAATACCGCCAAAGACAAGGTCTCAGGCGAACCGGAAAACGACGCGGGCGCTGATTTCCTGCGGAGAGACTTTACTAAATATATGAGGTTAAAATATGTAGTCATGAAACCGGGGACACCTTACCTTATTGCCCAATTTCCTGTGTAGCTTGACAGATTGGTCTTTAACGTGTGGCGATATAAGTGGAAGGTATAGGCAGTGAGCGGCAGAGAAGTATAGGGTCCGAGTGATTAATTGCAATGTATGGAGATGAAAGTGTATTGGCGTTCTTTCCAAAGCTTCGAAACGCCAATAGCCGCTATTTATCCGTGTTTTCTAGCAGTAATTGTAGGGTAAAATAGTCACCGCAAGTTTACCTAGAAGGGCGCTGTTTTTTTGCTAGAGCTCTAGAGAGTTACTTTGTTGTCGTGCTTTACACATAACGTTTGATGACTGGTATGCCTGTAGGGAGAAGAAGCAATGACAAAGAGGGAAGGTTACACTAGGCGAGAGGACACGAAGGTTCGCGTGCTGTTCAGCAATTACGTAAAGCTTCGACGTATGGGCACGTGGTATGGCGAGCGGAAAACGGTGTTACCGTAGGTGTCAGTTCACGCTACGACGGTCCCGTTGTAACGGGTGGCCGTTGTCGTCCTATACGCATCGTTTGCAGCTCACAGCCAGAGCCCGCACCGAGATGAGTGGGGATATATAGAATGAGGCTCAAGTTAGGCTTCAGCTGCCGAAAATTCAGTTTGAAGCAATGCATCTTACTCGGAATATCCTGATAGAGTGCTTTTGCAGTATAAACTTTGTTCCAATTGCGTTCAAGCTGATCTATTTCTTCCTGCTATGATCATCATCATCATTTATTGTCCCTTAAAGGCCCCTGTCGGGGTATTACATAAGGGGGGAGCGTATACAAGGTTGATGTGGAAAAACAAAGGTCACAAAAATATAACAATGCAATATAGGAACATAAAGAGAAGCAAAGAACGCGAATAGTTGGAACGGTGCATGTAAAAAATGCCTTTAGGCCACAAGCACCACACACGTCGGCGAGAGGTTATGGCAAAAAAAAAAAAAACATGTCAACCCAGGTGATCTCGCAGCAAGAAGAATTCCTTGATGATGCTCCCGCGGACCAAGGAAGAATAATGAACTTGCCCAATTACTAGTAAAATGGCAGTAGTAATTAAGTTATTTTCTTTAAGAAAAGAGCAACAAACAAACCAGTTTAAAATGTTCAACTGCTGTTACGCCCCATATTCGCCAACCAGGCTGCCGTTATCGCTTATCACACAGTCAGGAGGTTTTTTTTATCATGCGGATAACGATATCGATGCTGCACGTCCATTTCACGCAAAGTAGCATAGCCCAGAAGCAAATTATTTGCACTGTATATTTTTAGCTGAGATTATACCAGCACAGACAACTTGTATATACGTAGCATAGAAGACATCAGTGGAGCTGGTGCCCTGGTCGACCCACGTTTCGAAAAGCAAACCGCACCATCTGAATGCACTCTTCAGAGGTAGCGCTTGTTATTGGACGTTACATTCAACCGCGCAAATTATAATGCAAGTTGCACCCCAAGCACAAATTCGACATCCTGTAAAGGCCTCAGTTTACTATCCAGTCCATGTGTCTCCATGTCTCCATCTTGGGTTCCACCGCCATTTTCCAACTGCAACTGAAGTTGGAGGGATAACTCCATAATGAACAGTCAGTTGTGCCCCCAGTTTTTCACTGAATCTGGTTGAAGGTACCCAATTAGGATTTCGCGGAAATTCACAGCGAAAGGCACAAAAAACTGAACGCATTAAATAATATTTCCTCTCGAAGGCCTGCGCGCAGAGACAAATACGAGAAGCGATGAGTCTCTCCTGGGCCTTCCCCACTACAGTGAGTCACTGAAGCTCAGTCGATCGCCTTCTGCGGAGGGGGGGGGGGGGGGGGGGGTTACGTCAAACCTGCAATTCGAGAGCGTTCCTGCAAAGGGCGAAAGCAAAAAAAAAATGGGAAAGAATGGGAGGGGGAGGGGAGAATAGGGGAGGGGCAAATTAACGCCATCGTCCCCATTATTTTTTGTTTCTGTCTGCGGCCTTGTCGATATGGCGTCCTGAGTGTGCGGCGGGAATACACTCCGCGGCACTTACGCGATCGACAGAGCGCGTAATTATACACTGGCTGCCCGGGGTCCCATCGAGCCATGGGCTGAGTCAACGAGGAGTCAGTAATGGGCCGCCGCTTTAGCTCTGCCTTTAAGGGACGCTTCTAGGAAGCTTCCTTCAGCTTCGAATTCACTGCGTGTGCTTTGTGGAGTTAAAACGAGCGGTGGCCGAGTACAGTGCGCTTAGGAATCGCACCGCGTCTCTCGACGACGCTGAAGCATGCTCGTCTGCCAACTGCATGGCGTGAAATGCGAATGTCTTCGACGGTATGCACTATGACCAGAGAGCAGTGACAGAAAATAAGCTCTCCTCTAGCGCATTCTTCTTTACAAAAAGGGGTCCGTCAGAGGACAGCTTACCGTATTCTTACTCACATATTAGCGTACTCGAGTTTATAGCGTAAGGATATCGTCACTGTTTACAGGCAGAGCTAAAAGCGCGTTTTTTTTTTAGTTTTTCTGTTTGAACTGTGGTATCTAGGCTTGGTGATTCATAAATTCGTGTGGATGCTTACCCCAGTCCAGCTTATATAACGTTTAATTCCTTCCAGGAAAAGTGAGAGCATTCCATCAAACGCGCTTATTTTAGAATATCCGGGTGACTCCGCTATGTGTTTTGCGTATCGGGTGCGGTGCAAAAGTAGCTGCCCAGGCCTCCTATTGCAAACGCATAAGGGTATCGCCTTTGTGAGGCATAACATGCCTTAAAGGGCAACTGCATAGGTTTTGGAAACCGACGAGCTGAAAAGGGTCCAATGTACGAAACTTGCAGGAAAAGCATGCCAAGTTTATTTGGGCTAGCATTTAAATTGGTGACGTAATCGCCGATTAAAATCACGACGCCCTTCAAGCTTCTCCGCTGCGCACAACGCCAAGTCGGGGGCGCATGACGACGTCATTGAAGGTATCGGTAAATTTCTAAAGCATAAACGCCTGCTTTGAAGGAAAAAAAAACAACGCCATCAAAGCCAAATCCCGCTGAGGGTTGTTTGGCAGCGTCCAACGAGGCACGGCAGGGTGTGGCTGGGAGCAGCGGTAATTTAAAATCACACCTCCCGTGACGTCACGCTGACTTAACCGCATACCTCCCGTGCTTTGAGAAAAAGCACAAAATTCGATCCTCGATTACGTCACTATTTTAAATGCTAGTGCAAAAAACACTTGGCATGCTTTTCCTTGAGCCTGTTTAGATTTTAATGCTTGAATATCGCGAAATTTTCAAAAAGTGGTGCAGTTGCCCTTTAAATGCTAGCACCAATCACTATGTTTAAAAAAAAAGATGTAGCGCAAAAGAGACGAGCACGGGAGGGAGACACAAGGACGAACGCTCCCTCCCGTGCTCGTCTTTTTTGCGCTACATCTTTTTTTCAAACATGTGTCACCAGCTCGCCCAGCAACAAGTTTTATTGAAACACTATGTTCCTTGTATGAGAGGAATGCATGGTATTAATCTAATCTTAAAAAAAAACGCTGGGCTAACTTCGGTGCGCAGCTCCGCTTAGCTCCGGGTGGCAGTACGACGAATTTTCAAGAGAGGTGAAACCACGCACTTCAGGTGCCGCTGCGGACTGCAGAGGTGGATTAGTGAGCATCCACGTTGCATTTGGGAGGTGTTAAATAAGATCTTTAATTCCCCCGGGTCCTCAGCGGTTATACGATGGGAACAATCTCTGCCTTGTCTGATGCTCGGGTTCTCAGGGCTGATACGCTCGGGAAAGTCGGTTGTTGACCTCACGACGAGTGCAGCGAACATGTCAATCATGCCGTTTTTTTTTTATTGCCAAGCTCCCCTTTTGTCATTAAGATCAAATTATCATCATAATAATCAAATACTCCTGCGGCAGAGATGGGCATGGGGGATGCAATAGTCCCACACGTAAGCCAGAGTCGCTACAAAACGCAAAAATTTATGCGTATGAAGTGTTCAAATGGCGGCAGTATGTAGTGCGCGGAACATCGATCTGGGGTCAAATTATAATAACATGTGATCCTATCGGATTAGGCAAGCACAGTGTGTCTAAGCGCAAGTATTCTGATATTCCATTTGTGTGCTACGATACTAGGGGCCTCAATTAAATTTCCCGAATGTCATACCTTAGCTCGTGGTAAGCTCCCTCAGATGTTTTTCACGTCTCTAGTGCGACTGGCACATCAAGAGCTGGATATCGAGCCACATTAGAGAAGTCTTCCTATGCTCTAGACCGGACTTAACAAGTTATGCAAGCATTCACTTCCTCTGGACACCTCGTAACGAAGTCTAAGGTGCCGCGTAACTTCTCACGACCCATTATAACGGAATCTCTCCCCGCTCTTTTCGTAACGCTCAAAACAGGAAGAAGACTACGTCTGCTGTGAAGTGTGCATGCGCATTTTAAATCTCGGCAAAGCATTTCGAAAGACATCTTACTTAGCGTCAACGAAGAGCCTTCTTACGTTCGCGTAATGCCGAAAGATTAAGGCGCTCTAACTCTTTTTGCCCGAGAAGGTCTCCTTTGATCAGGCGCTTTTCCCTATGAATGACGTCCTTACAGCATAGCTTTATTTTGCCGTTTCGTTCCAGTGATGACTGCGCAGCAGAACGAGTTTTTGATAGCGTTATATCATCCATCCCACAGCTACGCAACAGCAACCAACTCCAGTTGTGGGCGGACGCAAGTTACATAATGAAATTTTTTTGTGAAAGCTTTATGTTCGTCAGGCTAACTTTGCCAATCTGTTGAAAGAACAGCCCAACAGATAACCAAATTAAAGATATCGCTTTTGAATATTTCTAAAGCTCATAAAAATTTTAGAATTTTCACATATGTTCTTGCTACGGCTCTAGAGGATTGGAAGGACGGAATTTGAATGCTTGGAAAACTTGCGGTTTTCCGCCATCATCGTGAAAAGCCTTTTCGCTTGTAAACATAAAAATAGCCTTCCTCGCCGTCCCTCGTCTAAAGGAGATTGAAGCTTCGGTTCGAATGCATGGGATGACTGGGTACGTGGCCAACAAATACAAAACGCACATCGTGAAGAGTTCATACTCCCGTGACACGACTTCCGGTGCGGCGCTTTATTTATAGGCTATTTTTCCACGTCTGGTCACATTTCCAGTTTCGCTTAATACAGGCACTGCGGCGGGTTTTGTATGTACACGGTCGGTCAAAAGTTCCCAAGCCATAGGCTCTGCTTTCGAGTGCTATAGTCGGGCAGTTACAACCACCACGAAGCCCAAAATCTTATAGAGGGTAAGAGAAGTACCGTTCTCAGCTGTGAGAAACTTGATGCCTTTATTGCTTTCATAACTGGCAGAATATGCCGTGGAAAAGCAGACCCTGTTGCCTGGAAACTTTTTACCAACCCAGTACATGCACCCCGGCTATCCTAAACCCGACATTTTCCATTTAATTCCTTGAAGGATATTGCTTGACTTGTCCCTTTCATTAGCTTTGAACTGTAGCTCATATTCAAAGCAAGTTCTTTCGATTACGGTATCACAAGACAGAAAGGGTAGGTTGCTATCCAAGAGACCCCGTCAGAAGGCACCTCGCCTCACTTTTATATTTGTCCACAGTGGCTTGTTGCCGACCTTGTGAGCAGAGTTTTGCCTTCACACCAAAAGTAACCGGTGACAAAGAAGTGGCGCTGCTTCAGCTTACAGCAACATTTTCTATAGTTTCGCCCCTTTCACACTCTCATAAAATGCATCCGATTCCGCAGTTTTAATGGAACGGCCCGGACTCTGCGAATATTTATTTTCGTGCAAAGCGAACGCATGTTGTGCCGCTTTGCTTGGCCTCAAACTCGAAAAACTAAAGTTTAATCACCAAATATCACCAAGCTTAATCACTCATGTTACCAAATGGGACCTGCCAACGCAAATCTAGAGAGTTTATCACAGAAACCATAATGAAAACGGCAAATTAAAATACCTTATTCCTCAAAAACGTATGCCTGCTCCATATTTAGCCTGTAACGAAGGAAAGCTCTACGTTTAAACCAATCACGGTGGGGCCCAGAAAGCGCCGCCTATTCGACAGCACTCGCAGAATAATAATAATAATAATAATTGGTTTTTTGGGGAAAGGAAATGGCGCAGTATCTGTCTCATATATCTTTGGACACCTGAACCGCGCCGTAAGGGAAGGGATAAAGGCGGGAGTGAAAGAAGAGAGGAAGAATAGGTGCCGTAGTGGAGGGCTCCGGAATAATTTCGACCACCTGGGGATCTTTAACGTGCACTGACATCGCACAGCACACGGGCGTCTTAGCGTTTTTCCTCCATAAAGACGCAGCCGCCGCGGTCGGGTTCGAACCCGGGAACTCCGGATCAGTAGTCGAGCGCCCTAACCACTGAGCCACCGCGGCGGGGACACTCGCAGAAAATGCAGAGAAAGCATTTAAAAGGGTGGGAGGGAAGGAGGAGGTGGGGGTTGACCCACCTTCCCAAGAGAGAAATTTTGCATATAGAAATATCAGATTGGCCCTAATTTGCTCCACGAAAAGTGCGATAAACGCATTATGGAAGTAGGACCCCCTGACCACCCCTTTCAAAAAGTGTCCATAAATCCGCCCTTGGAAAAATCATAATGTAACTGTTTGCATTTGCTGAAGGGGAAAGGTTTGTGCATGTAGCTAGTGTGGTATGTCAAAGTTCGACAGCACCGCATTTGGATCCGCATTCTATGGAGTTTGTATTTTTACTTGTAGAATGCATCTTGAAACCGCGCAAAAAGACAAGGGACGATGAAGAAACTAACAGGACAGAGCACGGAACTTAAACTGGTTTATTACAACAGAGCGTCACATTTTTACAATCTTCGTAACGACGTGGTAACATGACAAACGATCATCACGTAACCCTTGTGCGCAGGCGTGTACGGGACATCATGCTATCCAGATATGAGTAATCTTTATCGGACAGGATTACCGAGGTTTTGCTGACACACGAGCCAGATTCCTTCTTAATACAGTACGTAGGCCTCACACATGTGGGCATGTGGCCGACCATTGTCGCCTCTGCCGTGGTTGCACGCCTCGGTTCCGCGATACCACAATCCTGAATAAGTTCGCGTCTAATTTAAGTAGAGGAGTGTATGAGGCCTACTGTATTAAGAACGAATCCGGCTCATGTGTCAGCAAAACCTCGGTAAACCTGTCCGATTAAGATTACTCATATCTGGATAGCATGATGTCCCGTACACGCCTGCGCACAAGGGTTACGTGATGATCGTTTGTCATGTTAGATTGTGATTACGATGATTGTATAGATGTGACGCACTGTTGTAATAAACCAGTTGAAGGTTTATTTGAATTATTTAGCAACACTTGGACAGTGAGTTGCCCTGGTCGAGATTGGAGACGGAAGCTTACGTTAACGAGTATGATAACAGGAAGAGAAAAGCCCCTGCTTGACAGGCTTCCTCTCCAAGAATGCAAAGCACTTTAGGAATGCACCACGCGTCTTCATCCGCAAGAACTAAACGCGGTTTTAAAAACAGCACCTCCAAGAGGGGAACCAAATAATGAACCGTGTGTCTGCTTCTTTGTTGTAGTGGGTCGTTTTATCGAGTGCATGTAAACCTAGAACAAAAAAAAAGAAAAAAGTGTACCTTCCTCTGCGCAGGCATCGCTAAAGATTTAAGTGACCCTTCTGGGGATAGGAGACACATAATGTCACGATTATTTTCTCGGCCCAGTATTTGTTTTCTCTGGTCTTCCTCGAAATTTGATGCCGAAGCCGGGGCGACACGCGATACGCTCCCTACAGGAGGGACGTCGCCAAGGAGGGCCGAGAGAAGGAAACATTTTCCGGGGCGTACAAAAATTTGAAGAGCACTTGCTGAAGACCTTGGCGACGAAGTTGTTTCCTGATAATGAAGCCTGGATTAATTAGGGCCCCTCCCTATTAAGATTGCTAAAGCATCGCTGACAGTCACGAATATTGATGCATAGCGATAAAAGAGCGGACTGACCAGCGCTGGTGATGCAGTCAATCACGGAAGAGCTCTTACAGGAACGATATTTAGTTGCTCAACGCTCCTTGCTGCGGTTTGTCACTGCGGACGCCATTTTCTGCACGGCGCGGTGATGGCCTGGGCATCACTAATTCGATAATTTGACGGCGAAAGTGTCGCTTAGGGATTATTTTGTCACCGAAAGTAATACTTCAGTTTCTTTCCAGCCCCCATTTATCTTCTAGCTTCTGTACACAACTGTTAAAATAACTGTTCCGGCTGAGCTCTGAGGTGGACCAGTCGGTACGTGATAGATGTACCTGAAAAGCAACGCAGAATAACAAGCACACTGACGACGCAACACAAGAGCTACTGGAGTGCTAAGATCCGCTAGTCGGTTCTCCATAAGCACAGCTGAACAGCGCCTGAACAGTGTTGCTGCTATTTTTGATTTATTTAACTGTTTTTAGCTCAACTGCCACAGGTTGCAAGCTGCCAAGCCGCCAGAGAAAGGCGGCCCAGGTGCGGCTGTCATAAATCGGCGGCATCTTCTTGGACGGTGCGATCGATGTGGACAGCTACCGCTCGCAACTACATGTGAGGCTAACCAGCAGGTGTAGGAAACATAGTCATAAATCGTGGACAAGCTCATGTTTTTAACACCAAGTTGTTTATGAACGCAATTTTTTTCTCATATCGTAAGATTGTACCATAACAATCAATATATCCGCGATCTTCCCTCGGGACGCCTGTAGCTGCCGGCTATTAGTCTTCAAAACCGCATCCAATCGCTTTCTACGGCAGTCTTAACAACTCGATGCAAGAGTAGGACAGACCTTAAAAGCAAGATTTCGCTACGCACCGGAAGGTTAGATGATTCGAATTAATAAGTTCAAAACAGTAATTCCAATATTCAACAGAAGAATTACAAACAAAAGCGATGTCCTGTCGTGCTGCGATGAAGGCGAGATGTTAGAGGCCCGTGTACTGTGCGCTGTCAGTGCAGGTTAAGAAACCCCAGGTGGTCGCCACAATTCGGAGCCCTCCACGACGAGCCCCTGATAGCCTCAGTCACATTGGAACAATACAACCTCCATAACCCTAAAAATGAAGTCCAAGACAGCTCGACTTGGTCGACGCGCAAAGGCTCTCGCGTTGTCTTTTGATGCTTAGGGAGAGGTAAGCACTGAAACAAAAGGTTACACATTGCTAAACAGACGTAACTTAGTAGAGTCGCTCTCATGGGATACGTTCTAGGAAAGGCCCTCTGCCAGTCGCAGAATTGCAGCTAAGCAACTTACAAAAATATATATATGAAAGCGGTCACTACGCTCGCTCTTGCGAACCGGTTCTTCTGCGACGAACTTGAAAAATTGTTCTGCGAGTCGGTCGCGCAAACGTCAACTACTCAGGGAAAAAATAAAACAAGATTGAGACCCCTCGCTGATACTTATACACCAGTAAAGTGTTGCAGTCAACCGGTTTTGCACCCGTGCGCATTAAATCCGCGAAATGTCACATTTCCCGTTTCTGGAACAGAGGGCTGTAACATTCGGCCCCAACCGCACGACAGGCAAAGAAAAAACATCAAATAAGTTATTCTCATGGGGCGTGAACGTGCACAAAACGGTGTATTAACATTTTAAAAGGCACTTTTAGCTTTCTATTCGCCTTGCTTATAATTTCAATTAAATAGGAGCGCAATATTTTTAAAATTTTTTCTCATGACACTTTCGCGGAAGCGGTTCGCAGCAAAAAACTTTTCCCTGATAGACGTTACAGAGCGAAATCTTCGTAGACTTCCGCAGGACCGAAGACTGGGCGAGTTTGTACAGGTTAACGATATTGCAAGAGTGTGAAATAGACAACGGCACAAAAGAATAGGACACGGCATTGACTAGCAACTTTCCCGGCAGTTACAGTTTGCAGATAGTGACCAGAGATGAAACAGCTCCCTTCCGTTATGGCGGGGAACAGCAGTCGCTGCGCGGAAGTCGAGGCCCATTAATCTCCTAACCTATTTCCTTTTTAATGAAGTTGTGCACTAATAACCGTTAGCTAGCACAAATTGCGACCTCTTCTGGCCAGGATCTCCTGTCACGTGCCGCCCCCGTGCTTGTAGCATCATTCATCGTTTAAAGATTTATCCTGAGCGGGGCGCTTCCTCCCGCATCGTTGCCACCGGTGAGCTGTGCAACTGTCTTTAACATTCCGACTATGCATTTGTTAAACGATCGAATGATCTGCTTGAGTTCAGCGGTGCTTGGGAACAGCGATTTCCCTCGGGAGAGCATTCCCGAAGGGGCATCTTGGAGAGTTTATGCCAGAACAACACGTGCGTAATCTGCAGCGCCGCGTTACGTGTGTCGCATGTCTCTCTCCTGTCCCATGTTCTCCATCATGTTTAGATTCATCATCTAGCCCAACTCCATTCTGTTAACACGTTACAAAAAACAATGCTCTGTATGCAGTCACGCGTAAAAAAAAGGGGGGACGAAAAAATAAGAAGGGTGTAAGATTTTCTGAAAGGCGTCTGAACGACGACACACGGACTTGCAACATTCGCAGAGGAGAGATGGCGTTATTTCAAAGCCGCCGTCTGCGACCGGCGTTTCCGTGTTCTACGTCGCTTCATTCAGCAAGACCTCGGAGCGTACACATCAGAGGATCGCTGCTGCCAGTCGTGGTTCGTTCGCGAACGAGGTTTGTCCACGCCAACCCATTCCTCGCGGACTTCTCAGATCACGCGGCCTCACCGGCGTACTACGGGCCGGTGAGTGTACGCGTAACAAAAGTGTCGCGCGCGCACTACGCAGAGTACAGCGGCAGCAGCAGCAGCAACAGCTCACCGGCTCCTGCGGCGGCGTGGCGTTCGCAAGTGGCGCGGAGCTGGACGTCTTCTTCAGCCGGCGGCGCGACCAGCGGGGGGCCAGGAGTCGAAGACAGCACACGCGACCAAACTCCCCGGGGCGGGCGCGCGGCAAAACAACGCACAGGTAGCCCGTCCCACCACAGCGCAGAAGAAGAAGCAGTGTGCGCGGCGGACGGCTTTTCTTCCTCCGTGTCCGTCTTTTTAAAGTGCGGCCCTCCCCCCCTCGCGGCGGCCGGCCTACTACGTCAGCACGCGGCGGCAGCGTGGGCCCCCTCCCCTCACCCTCGCCGCCGGCACCGCCGCCAATGGCGCGGGGTCCCGGGCCCCGCGGAGCCCGCGGCCGCCTGCTGCGACGGGGACCCCGAGCTCGACGCCGCGAAGGAGCTCGGCTCGCGCCGCGGGGACACGCAACCTGTGGCCGCCCCCCTCTCCCCACCCTCCCCCTCGCAACGCAACCCCGTTGACCCCGCTGCGCTCTCACAGCCGGACGCGCGATAGCCTGCGACCTGAGAACGATGGCTTCGAAGCTACCCCGCGGCTCGGCGAGGCGGTCACAGTAGTCGTACTACGAGCGTCGTTTCGCCGCGAGAGGTGCTCGATGGGGGGTGGGGGGAGGCTTAGTCGCACACGCCTGTCGCGATCGGAGAGCGGCGGCAACGAGTGACGCGTGTGACTGTGCGTTTCGACGTATTCAGTACGAGAAGCATACCACTTTTGTCGCACTAATCGCTTCAACTGCGACGGCGTGGAGGCTCGGTATGTGAGCTCCGTTAAGAAGCCGTCCGTCGGCCGATCCACAGGCACGTGGAGGAGCGCGGCTTTCTATCGCACTTTCACCCGAACCCTTTTTGTACGCACTAAGAAAATGATGTAGGCAACATTTTCGAAATAATAGCTACACCCACGAAGGTAACTGACGTAAATGAGAGATGCGTTTACTTCTCTCAAATGACAAGAAATCAGTTTTTCTTGAAGACATTTAATACCACGATTGCTGATGAAACACAGCTTTATACAGCACAATCCGCTGCTATAGCAGGCTCGCATCAATCTGCGGAGTATTACAACAATAAGCGCAGGAGCTTTCTGGCGCATGCTCGCATTTTTTTTTCAGTTATTGCATTCGAATCTGAAATATTTAGGAACATTTAAAGTTTCTGCCCGTCGCAAAACCAAATTTATTTGTCAGCACGGAGTTCTTCATTGGTTAATTAAAGGAACCATATTGCATTTTCTCATGACGTCAAGCTAGCCAAAAAGTCCGCGGTACCCTCGCTGGGCCATTCTGCTTTATGCATTTATTAGGCGCCTGACTGTAGCGTAGAAAATGAGTTCAACTTAGTGAAAATGTTGCAAAAGATGGTGACCTTATCGTTCGAGGTCGCCTGTGGACTGCTTTTTCTGGACATTCTTTGATCGCAGCTGTGACAAGCTCTGTCTTGAAAGCTGCTGATTTCAATTACACAAAAAATTCCTTAAGTGATTACTCGTGCGGGTTGACGATCACTTTCTGCGAGATGTCTTGTATGATTATTCGAAAAGCTAAATTCCTTTCTTTTCGAGTAATTTTAAGCATGCACTATATTATTTCTTTAGCAAATCGCAAAGAGGGATATCCGAATCGCTATTCCAATATTTTGAAAAATCGCAGAACTATATTTTCTTAAGTAACACATTACAGGGCGCGTACACCTCTGTACGCGAGTGCATTGTGTGTGCGTGTGTGCGCGCGCGCGTGTGTGTGTGTGCGTGCGTGCGTGCGTGCGTGCGTGTGTGTGTGTGTGTGTGTGTGTGTGTGTGTGTGTGTGTGTGTGTGTGTGTGTGTGTGTGTGTGTGTGTGTGTGTGTGTGTGTGTGTGTGTGTGTGTGTGTGTGTGTGTGTGTGTGTGTGTGTGTGTGTGTGTGTGTGTGTGTGTGTGTGTGTGTGTGTGTGTGTGTGCGTGCGCGCGTGTGTGCGTGCGCGCGTGCGTGCGTGTGTGTGTGTGCGTGTGCGTGTGTGTGTGGAGGGGGGGGCAATTTCTACTACTACTACAGTCACAATTTCAATTTTGCTGCTAAGTTTACGTCATGAATCTGTTACAATTATCCAATACAAAAAAAGCAGTGCATATCGGACTAGGAGTGTTTAAATGAAAAGTAGTTTATAGTTTTATGGTTTCGTAGGGTTTAACGTCTCAAAGCGACTCAGGCTATGAGGGACGCCGTAGTAAAGGACTCCGGGTAATTTTGACCACCTGAGCTTCTTTAGCGTGCACTGACATCGCACAAAACACGGGCCTCCAGTATTTCGTCTCCATCGTAATGCGACTGCAGCAGTCGGAATTGAACCTGCGTCTTCTGGGTCAGCAGCCGAGCACCATAACCACTGAGCCATCGCGGCGGCTGTTCAAGAGTAGTATCAGGAAATAGTATGCTGTAAATCAAATGGAGGCGAAAGAAAACCTACAAGTATAAAAAATACAGAAAAACCTTATGCACATTGCATGCCCTATCTGCAATATGTACCCCAAAAGATTTACAAAGACGCTGTACACCGATTCCATTCACCTCATGCAATTCAGTTCGGTGCTTTGGCTTTGGGGCTAACCTCAGTTTGATCTAACGCTACCTCAATACGCCCGCATTTAAGCATCATTCAAGCCCCTGATATACGCGCACTCATAGTGTAGATGGAATAAAACTTTACTGAAAAAGTTAATTTTATCTACATGTTTGCTGGAGGTGTGGAATAAACACATATCGCCGCACTCTTAAGTACACGAGTTGCGCATTGCACCATTAGGCAAAACCAATCTTGTCAACTGCACGAACATGTTACACAAAATATTAAATTAGTATTATAAGTGTTGCCCTGTGACAATATGACGTAGGTAATATTGAAGGGAAATAATGCGTGGTATAGTGACACAACAGCATGTTGAGAAAATAAGGAACTGGAATTTATAAGAGCCTGAATTTCGTATGAAATTTTCCTTTTAAATCAGTAATATGGTGATGAGGAGAGAATGCAGTTAAAGTTGCCAATACTGCCTTGAAAATTAGAAGTTCGTTCACACAGAATGGGTGGATGGTCAGCAATAAAAAAATGCAGGGTGAACAAGATGCGTCTTCTGCAAATCTCATCTATTAAAAACGTTGTATTCATTCATAAAATCACTCCGCGTAGAGCTCCAAAGGCATCTCCGCACTGCTCACCTCTGTGTTGGCCCTACAGAAAAGCATTGCACTTTGGGCGCATATGCTAGATATACTCTTGCATATGCTAGATATATGCATATGCTAGATATACTCTTTGGGCGCATATGCTTATACTCTTGAAGCAATGAAGTTTGGGAGACTCTTCCAGCGCTGCGCGTTTGGTGCTGGTGGGAGAGAAAGTGGCCCTGGATTCTGCTTTGCGCTTCGATGCGTGATGGTCTGTTGAGGTCGTTTGGAGTCTGTATTAGCCGTATGTTCCGCAGCACACAAGCACAGGATACCAGTCTGTTCAAACTCCTTATTGGTCTTTTCTACGTCTTCCTTACAGTTGCCATTTCCCCATTAATTTCTTCACATCCCTGGGCAGACATCCTTTGCTAAATTCAAAGGACAATTAGTACAGCTGCCTGACTTTTCCCGATTCCGCTGTCAGCTTTTCTGTCCATCATTCCTGTGTACAACGCGATTGCGCAGTCCACGCCGGCAACTGCTCCTTTGAGGTCTGTGGAGCACATGGGAAGGAGACAATCCTTGCATGAGGGGAAGATTGTTCAGGAAACTGAAGGTATATTCACAGGAAGCAAGGAATATAGAGAGGGCAAACAAACAAGATAGCAAAGCAAACACATGTGTAGCTGGAACCGAGGAAACGAACCTCACTGTCATGCAGGCATACAGACGGGCTGCTAACGCACAATCTAGTTTTTTTCTTCATGTAAAAAGCCTGCATAATCTATCTGGTTAACTGTGTTGGGTGACTGTAAAATACATCACTGTGATGAAAAGTAGAAAAGCAAGATTTGCAGTCTCTAACATGATCGACTAGATTAGTACATATATAAGCCTCCAATGTGCTAGCATGCTCAGTTAGGCGCGTGTTAATACAACGAACCGTCTGGCCAATGTATACTTGTCCGCAGGAAAAAGGAATTTTATAAACAACTCCTTCAAAGCATGGAACATAATTAGTTTTATGTTTAATTCACTGGTACTTTAAGATTCATTTTGTTTTTCAGCCTTTCTTTCCACCATAGCACACATCTATTTAAGTCTTTTAGGAGCTGAAAAGACAACCCCTGTTATACCTGTTCGCCACCTTTTTCAGGTTATGCGAAAGGCGGTGTACGTGCAGTGCACGTTAAAGATCCCCAGGTGGTCGAAATTATTCCGGAGCCCTCCACTACGGCGCCCCTTTCTTCCTTTCTTCTTTCACTCCCTCCTTTATCCCTTCCCTTACGGAGCGGTTCAGGTGTCCGCCGATATATATTAGACAGATACTGCGCCATTTCCTTTCCTCCCCAAAAAACAATTATTATTACGGGAGAACTGCAACCTTATTCCTTTCCTTCACTCTGTCTGACCAAGGCACAGTAGCCGAAGTCTTAAGCTTTTTGGCTATCATGTTGCAGCCCAAAAAGATGGCATCATTCGGGTAACCTGCTTCTCTTAATCTTTTAGCCTGTTCGTTGAAGCTCTTATTAATCAAACGGTCACCAGATTTGGACAAAGCATAAAACAACGATGAAACAACAATTCCGGTTTTTACTCTTTTAGAATCATGTGACTTGTAGTTCAACAACGGCTTGCCAGCCCTTGGCAAGTATTCCCAACAAATATGTCCCGTCTAAATTTCCAGGCTCAAATCGAAAAACTGCAGCTTGTTATCGGTCGTGACCTCTGTGGTGAACGTAGCTACACGTCTGTTTGCTATATTGTTTGTTTGCCCTCTTTATATCCCTTGCTTCCTATGAATAAACCTTGAGTTGTGAGTTAGCGCTGGTCCTGTTGTTTTCTTTCCTTGTTATTCAGGAAATATGCGGACACACACTGAACTGCGCGTTCCCGTTGGAGGACACAGACTGGAACGATTAGCCAGCGGCAACTCGCCGGCTCGATCGACGGTAAAGCCGCTTTGTAATGAGGAGCGGAGGCGTTAATTGTCTCGGAACAACCCCCGAAATTACTCCGATATAAACTTCTCGACGCTCGACATTGAGAGGACATGCAGACGGCTTAGCACATCGCGTTACGCGCGTCTTCACGACGCATTCGCCGCTGCACGCAGCCGGCGTCTCCCTCGCATCAACGCCACGGACTGTGCGGATTAGTCGAGGTTGTAATTCGTGCTGGTAGATAGATGAGAAGACGTCTGAGACCAACTCGCGGCTAGGGCAGCATGCTAAACTGTGCTACACGCGCTTACGGACACCCTGCGATCACGTTGCTGACGTAGTTTTCTCAATAGTTGCGATCTCCGCTTTGCGGCTGGCTGTGATATCGTTAGGCCTTTAATACTCGCTGTTTACAAAATGGTGACGTACAGTCCTGGCCATGTTATTACGGAGCACGCTTCGGTGCTTCGAACTCTCGTCACACCTTACCTAACGAAAGTTAAGAGGTACTTCTTACACGGCTTAGCACACGTCACTGGCGCGTTCGCGTTTGAACAGAAGACACACTCATATCACCTCTAACGAACACGTGAGAAAATTTTCAAACGCCGAAGCATGCTCCGTAATACTTTGGCCGCACCTGCACCTTTGGTACACTGTGTACTCACTACTACATGGAGCTTGCGTATGAAGTTTGATGTCAACGTGCCCTGAGTAACCAGCGCTTTCTACCGAACGTTTGGCGTCATTTAACCAAGATGTGTTAGGAAAAATGGGACACGACTTCCTGCCGTTGTTTCAGAATTGTTGTCTCTCATTTTCTGACAACCGTGGCGGTAAAAAGAGGAAGTAATTTGGTGGATAAAAAATTTCCTACTGTTTCTGGGCCTGCGACTATAGGTTCGGGCCTTAGTCTTTCACACAAATCGAGCTATAGCTGAACAAAGTGGCCTTGATGAGGACAGTAGGTGAGTACCACTTATCTATTTCTCAAATTTTAGCGTCGATAACAAAAGTTTGATACTGGGTTTCGTATGTTGGTACTAGCAAGCCCATTGTTTAGGGTAATGATTTTTTCTTTAATTTATTCACTACTTGTTCATTACTGGTTTAAGATCTCGGCTAAAATTTCGCTGTCAACCACACCCATACTTATTCCCATCGGTCCTCGCCTCGTCTTCAGTAGTTACTGCGCTATGTTTTATGTGTGACTACAAAACATCTCAGACAGAACTGTTTCTGCAAACAGAAAAAAAAATTCTCTGCCAACACTGCCTCAGTTTTCGACTTAAGAGCGTTAGCTACGGAGCTTCAAGTGTTTACATCGGTGTGCTCAGCAAACGTGGAAAGGACCAAATTCAAACATTCGCAGTAGTAGTAATAACTTTATTCATAGAAATATATGGGTGGGTCTCGGTGTCGAGTCACTCTTCACATCTTTGGACGTGGTCTGTGGCTCTGGTGGCAGGGTTGGAGCCCCTAGTCCAGGGCCCCACTGAGTCTTGCCGCCACGTAGGTTTTCCGGACCAGTCCTGCCTGGACCGCCGGATCCTTGCTGGAAAGCATCCCCTCCCACTGCTCCGCACTCGGGATTCTGTTTATTGCAGCCGCATTTGTTCTCTTTTCACACCACGTTATATGAATTAACGTGGCTTTGTCCTCGCACCACAGGCATTTGCTGCTAATAGCCCTGGGTGGATCTTGCTTAGCATATTTAGATTCGGGAAAGTTCCCGTTTGTAGCTGTCTCCAATAGACCGCTTCCTGCTGGTGGAGATATTTGTGCGGTGGGGATATCTAATCCTGACCCCCTTATAGTAATTCAGAATTTCTGAATTCGCAGATAGTTCCTTTTCGGAAACATCCACGGAAACATCCACGTGGAAACACCCAAGGCACAAGCAGCGCCATCTACCTCATGAGTTTTGCACTACTATTGCGATTTACAGACACCTTCGCTATATCCGATATATATTTCTTCGTTGTATCACTTAATAAATTTTATAAACATGTGCATCACAACACAACGAATCGTTTGAAACCATCCGGAACCCCATGCGACAAACGGTTCGGCCGTAATGGCTGTCCTCTGAATGCACGGTTTGGGGTAGGAAAAGTCGTCGTTGCGAGTTCCACACATATTTCGGGCTTCATCTATATTAGCAGTGCTATCCTCAGGAACATGCCAAGTCGTCTGACACCACTTTGATCATTCTGCGTCAAACGGGTGGCCACCAAATTTTATGCAAATCGTGGTCCCGGGAGAGGTGTCACTTCGATGGCCGCCATACTGGCACATATAGTATAACGGATCGAAAGTACAGATGTCAAGTGAGGGGCTACGCGCCCACTGTTGCTGTGTGATGTAGTGTGGTCACGTGATTACTGTTCTGGTCAATTTGACCTTCATTGCAGACAGGCGCGTCCTTGACAAACGTAAGTAGTACGAGCTATACGCTCTTAAAAGAAGGAAAGAATGAAACGCTCAAATAATGAAATGAATAAAACAGCAAGAAGCGACGTAACAAATACAGAAGGATGTAGGGAACAAAAGGAGGGCAGGAAAGAAAATAAGGATCGAAGGAAGACATGCAGAAAGAAAAGTATCCAGTTAGCTTTCCTTGCTTTCGAAGCTTATATTTGAGCGCTTCAGTGAACCGCCTAACGACCCCGTCGTTTCTTCTGCACTGGTCAGCTCGATTCCTGGCATAGAGCCTCGGACCTTCCAGTCTTGGTGCCACAGTTACAAGGGACGTTGAACGAGTCTGTCAACGGTCGCCGAATCTCCGTCACCAGTTTGGAGGGGAGAGACAAACACCTACACGCAGGTGCCAGATCTTATGCAGGGCCGAATTTGCTAACCGGCGACCGAGGGCACGGCACAAGAATCGGGATTGAGAATTATTGCAATCACCCGAAGAAATCAGCACTCTTACAATCATGTCTGTAATAATGAAGCATGTGGCACAGGATAGACGGTGGAAATTTTAGAGCTCGCAAACCGCATTCAATATGTGAAGTGACAGGAAATGCAAACGCAAGACAGTTTTACAGGGAAGAATTTAGGAGAGCGGTTCTCATTATCGGAGAGTGGCGAGAGCTTAGATGTTCGAGGTGGTCGAGGTACGGTCCGAGATGAACGTCGGGGTGTCGATGTCGGCTCCCCAGATTGGTTCTTGGCTGGCCGGGCACTCTGAGACAAGCCGACCACTTCCCGGCTGACACTCCACCCACTCGCTGAATTACCTTCAAGTTCTCCACTCGACTACTCTCCAACGCATGACAGAGTTTCCGCATAGTGTCCCTCTTTCCTTCGTCCCCGGGCAACCCGGGGCCGATGGGAAAGAGGTCGTGCCAGACTATTGCTCTCTCAAGGTCGCAGGCCACAAAGGGAAGGGTAACTGAGACGGCTTCTCTCTCTCTCGGGCCTCAACCGCCGCTGCTGGAAATCGCAACGAGCGAATGTTTGTTTCAAAGTTCTTAAACCAAGCTATGATACAAATGTCGTATGGATAAAAATGTCGTCTGCATGTTACACTACTCTTCCAAGCCATTAATGCAGGTTATGAGTACCGCTGTCACATTCCATGCCGTGTCAGACCGCTTTAAATGCGGCTAGCTGGCAGTGGCTAGTCAAGTTCAACATCAGCCATTATTCCGCGATAAAGTGTTTGACCAAAGGGCAAGCGACGGTAGTAAGCTTTCATTTCACTATGACGGATATGCACGGGCATATTGCGCCACCCCACGCGACTACAAGAGCATTAACAGCTATGCTAATGGGGTAGATAACCAAATGTTGTGATTGCCTGAAGAATTAATTAATTTATTTATTAATCAATTGGTTGGTTAGTCGACATATTGATTGATTAATTGATTGATTCATTTATTCATTCATTAGCTCATTCAGTCATTGACTGACTGACTGACTGACTGACTGAAGCCTTATGCATGGAGCCCATATATACAATCTTCTAACGACATGAACCACCCCTCGCACCAAGCGAAGCAGATGGGAGCACTCGGGGCCACCTTCTTTTCGCAAGCACCAAACGCGCAGCGCGGATGAAGATTCGCACAGTCATCGTACCAAGCATTGGGCATATGCGTATGATGTACCGATTTTTTCTGCAGTGGACTAACACAGTTGCGAGCAGCGGGGAGATTCCTTTTCAGTTTTACTCGGACTGGTTTTATGCCGTTGTCATGAATGAACAAAACAAGATCGCTTCAGTAAGCTTTACGCAAAACGCATCTTGTCTACTCTCTAGTTTTTAGCACTGACCATTCAATCAATCTTTGTGAACAGACCTGTAATATGTAGACAATATTGGCGCCTTTCTTTCATTACTGGCATGCGCCGATGCTTAGCCTATAACTACAACTTTCATTTTGTGGTGCTCTGCATTAAACCAATCTTTAGACCCAACTTCTTAGCAGTCGTAACTAACACCATGCTATGACACCTTCGGTCTTGCGCATTGTTATCACAGTGACTGTGCGCCATAAAATCCCAAATACAACTACTACTGGTACCCAGGCTATGTCCACGCTGCCTTGGAGGCTGCAAGATGTGGCCCCCTCATCTGTTTGTGCCGTCATCCAAAACACGCTAATAGCCCATAAAAAGACAAACCGTAAGGCATTGTTGCCTTACATGCTCCCAGGTCGATTCTGCCGTGTCGGCGGTAGCATTGAGTTTCCTCGCTTTTTGTTCCGTTCTGTAGAAGGCGATGTCCCTTCTACTTAGCGGCGCCTATGACTTCTATTTAGCCCATCAGTGTTGAACTTTTTTTCGCCGAGAGTTTGGCATTGATCACCACGCTTAGCAAGAAAAAATATAAAAACATTACTACCTGCATTTACTACAAGTTACGGCTCCTGGAGGCTCGTAATATCACGTGATTCTCTCCCGCTATACGACAGTATGTCGTGGATAGCATGCACTTCAATACCCATGCAGCTATGGTAGAAACTCTATGGTCACAAATAAATACTGAAGGCTGTATGTCCACTTTCGTGATCTGTAGATATAGTTTTCAGAAATTATGTACTTCACTGTGACGTGCCTAATGGGGATGGCTTAAATATGGAGGGTCCATGCAGGTGCACTGGCTGCACACGGGACAACACGTACTGCCTACGGTTTCGATCGAAGGTATTTGGCATCGTACAGCACCGGAGGCCATCTGGTAGCGCTTGCTATGTCCTACACGCTTGTCATAGTACCTTTTGTCCGACGCGGACGATTTGCTGTTGTGTAACAAGCTTCCGACTGCAACGACAGCCCATAATATTTCTGCCCGCGAATCCAGCACCAGACGCGTCCTGCCGCTCACTTGCCATACACCGTCGAAGATGTTGGTGACTGGCGAACTGGCCACTTGTTGGCGCTCGTGTACGCCGGAGCCTAGCGTCACCGTGAAAACATCAGCTCAGAACGACGTGGGGATACAAGACGGGCACTGGAGAGGCGTTGCCTGTGTCCCTCTTCGTCCAGTGCCGCGGAGTAGTACGCTGTTCGTTTCAAGTACGAACCGCTACTAATGCGCACAGCTCAGCACCCTGCTGCTCCTACGTCACCAACCGCACACCCTTCATGCCCGGACTTCATCACTGTGACAAAACCCGGGGAAAGGGGGGGGGGGGGGTAGCGGCGCAGCGCTATGTGCTTCGGACCCCCCATTTCGTACAGATGCGTAGAAGCAAGTTCCTGAGCACAGTTCATGCGTTCGCTTATTTGCTCTGACTGGTGATCTGGTACCGGGAGCGGTCTATGCCGTTCGCAACGATGAGGCATGCACCACACAGAACGGGGATGTGCAGCTGTGCTCATGCTTCCTGGGCCTCCTTGCGAAGCGACACCCTGAGGGTGAGCCATCCTTCAGTTGTCAAGCGCCACCGTGATCTTTCCCAAGAAGAGCACTTCACAGCTTCCCTAAAGTGACTAGCTCGTCATGCTGACTGACAGACGCCCGCGAATAACTTCACCATAACGACTGTAATAACTGGACAGCCAGTAACTGAGTGCATAAGCGGTACCATTCACATGGGGCTCACAAGAAAAGACTGGACCGACCACATAGCTGTAATGGCCCACGTCGGCCGTTCGGGTGGAAATACACGCTGCCTCCGTCTCAAAGAAAACATTAGTGCAAAAAGGCGAACTCCAAGTCACTTTTGAGGAATGCATGTTCCTTTGTACTGTACGACGATAAAAGCACGATCCGGAGTCTGCTCAGGCTCCAGAGTGGGGATAGCTTTTACGACTCACTGCAGTATATAGGTAGTCTTTCATATTCGGCTGCTATCCAGAGAGCGAACCGTTTTCGACGACCAACGGCGCAGGATATTAGCTTAAAGCGAAAAAGTTGCAGAAACAGCGATCGAGTTGCTACAGGACTTAGCAAGATTGAGGTCAAAGGTGGTGAGAGGGAAGTTGCTGCAATCGCATATCTTACTTAGTATAACAATACGTCAACCTGGGAATCCCTTCCGAGTCATAGATTCAAAAAGCACACGGCAACGTGAAATTCCGAATTGTGCACAAGACCGCTTAAGCATTTTACTCGTGCGCGATTCTTTCGGGTGAGTAGTTCTGAAGCCGTCATTAAGTACACACTTTGTCAAAAGTTTAGAGCCCAAGGAGTTTGCTTCTAAACCGCGTCGTGTGGCCCATTCCGCAAGTTAGGACTTTTCATGAATACTCCAAGAGGCTAACTACATGGCTTAAAAGCAAGCCCTCCTGCAGGGTTCCTAAATTTTTGAATCAATGATGTAAATGAAACTGCAGAACTGGTTTGGGCGTTTTTAATCACCATTGAAGTAGCCGATTTATGCTACAGTCGAACCTCGTTTAACGAAACGGTTTATATATGACGAAATAATGTATACAACAAAGGAATGATCATTTCCCTTGCAAGCTCACTCAACACTGTCTATAAGGAAGCTACGGCTATAACGAAGTAATCGGCGGGCCCCTTCCACTTCGTTATAACGATCCATCGCATTAAGAACCAGCGCTAAAAACACACACCGAGGATGAGACGAGACACACGAAGGCGCTGAACTTACAACTTAATTTTATTCGATAGTAAGAAGTGAATTTATACAATACACACACACGTGTAAGATTGTCCAGTCAAACACAGATGCGCTGTAATCACCCACATGCGATAAACCCCCCCCCCCCCCCCCTCTGCCAAAATAAAAACACATTAAACAAATTTTCAAGGCACGTGCGCTATCGTCAATCCCGCTACCCACAATGAAGCAAGCTCATTTCTCTGCTTGACAAGCTAATCGATGTTTTGTTCACACATTCATCGCCCTTTCTGAGAATGTGGAATGCCTCACCTATCTCCCTTGTGCACTGGTCATCATGTACGAACAGTACGGTTGTATCCACAAAAAACGGAGTACAATTACACGCAATGCAGTGTTGTGATACATTTCTGTTTTCTTTCCTGCTGACGGAATTGGCATGCCCTGTGAGGCGAACATGCTTGTATCACTGGCTTAAAAGAGGAGGAGCCCGAAATGGTGTAAGCATGGTTTTTTCTGCTCCCAATAAATTGGGGAAAGTAGGGGCTGCAGTACAGAGGAAATGTGAGGGGAAGGTTAGTAAGAAACAATGCAATATCAAGCATAGGAACAAGTTTGTTACTTGTAAGAAAGGCTTGGTATATTTTATTCATTTGTCCTGCGGGCGTATATACATCGGCCAGACCAGGCGGTGTATCAATGTTCCCCTCACAGAGCATGGCAATTCTGCCAGCAGGAAAGAAAATAGAAATGTATCACAACCCTGCATTGCGTGTAATTGTACTCCGTTTTTTTGTGGATACAACCGTACTGTTCGTACATGATGACCAATGCACAAGGGAGATAGGTGAGGCATTCCACATTCTCAGAAAGGGCTATGAATGTGTGAGCAAAACATCGGTTAGCTTGTCAAGCAGAGAAATGAGCCTTCAAATGGCTAAAAGGCGGAGCCATTCTGAGGAGCAGGAAAGATAAAGAGGCTGTCGTATCTTACCTACGTATGTTATCGCATGGTTTTAATAGCTTTTGGAATAGGCATGAAGTGCGGGTCGGCTTCGCAGCGCCTGAGAAACTGAGGCGTGTTAGTGTTCTTACACGCAAGAGAGCGGAGCAGTGAGACGCGCGAAGAGTTTCTGGGTGCAAAAAAAAAAACAGCAACAACGAGAGAATACGTGTCTAGCGCCACAGATTTGGCGTTTTAAATGCCGCTCACCCGCAAAACGTGTACTAACGGGAATTTTACTGTGCGGGGAAAAAAAAGCTGGCAAACGATTGTGATAGTCGGTAATGCGAAATCTTAGCACAGCTCTTTACCTGCCACATGCGACCGCTGACAGGCGACGTGTTAGGCTGCTAACCACACTGCGCGATCTTGCCATGGCAGGTAGCGTTTCGCTCTGCTACTACCTGCCACGGCTGGCAGAGGGCGTGTTACGCCAACAACGCCGACGACGACTACGACGCGGAGTCCACGAACAGGCGCCTAAGAGCGTCGCTCTTTGGCACATTTCCAAAAAAAAAAAATCATGGAATTTTTTTTTTGGCGCAGTCAAGTAATCTGGTCGCCTGAAATGTGTCAAGATATGAGAGGACGTGCAGGCTCTATCCGCTGGTAACTATACCACGCGACTGTGCCACGAGTTCATCACCATCATAAGCCTGACTACACCTACTGCAGGACAAAAGCCTCTCCCTTGTCTCTGCAATTAACCCTGTGCTTTGCCAGCTGCGGCCACCATAACCCCGCAAACTTCTTAATCTAATCCGCCCACCTAACTTTCTGCCGCCCCCTGCTACGCTGGGCTTCTCTTGATATCCACTCCGCTATCCTTAAGGATCAGCGGTTACCCTGCCTTCGCATTACATGCCCCGCCCAAGCACATTTCTTCCTCTTGATGCTGACTAGGATGTCATTAACCATCATTTGTTCCCTCACCCACGCTCCCCGCTTCCGGTGTCATGAAGTTGCACCTATCATTTTTCTTTCCAAAGCTCGCTGCGTTGTCCTTAACTTGAGCTGAACCCTTTTTATCAGCCGCCACGTTCCTGCCCTATAAGTGAGTACTGCTAAGATATAGCTCTTGTATACTTTTTTCTTGGGGGAAATTGGTAAATTCAAATTCGTTATATATATGAGATAACCTGCCATATGGGCTCCATCCCATTCTTTTTCTTCTAGTTATTTCACTCTCATGATCCGGATCAGCTGTCACTACCTGCTTTAAGTACATGTATTCCCTGTATGCGCGCTCTCGCCAGAGCTCCACGTTCCAAGCTCGCGCTTCCCAGTGCGCAAGGAGCAGTGCAGTTACGACGATGGTCGCTACACGTGTGTGAAGAAAAATAGCCGTTCCTGGTGTTAGCAGGCATTGCTTATGCCCATAGGCCACACGCATCATCCATTTTGGCCAAAGGAGCGGCGCTGTGAGAGTTCGCGTTGACTCCGCACACCCCGTAGGCAAGCGCAAGCTTACTCTAACCCACCTCCCCGCAGCGACGACGTAGTCGATAGTGTACTACACGCTAAATATATCTCCGTCTCTCGATTTGCATGCCGGGTATTTGCAGATAAATGTTGCTTAAAGAGATGTGTACAACGCAGCTGTTCGCACTCCTTCGGCAGTGTTGAAATTTCATCATGCTCCATCGGACTCTGATGGATTCGACGATTTGTCAGCACTCACTCAAAATCCTCACTCGGTACTCCCTCAAAAACCACTCGTCATCGATTAATTGGACTCAGTGTTTAATTAGGCCATGTTGAACAGGCATTCATTCTCTATAATCCAAAAGCTTCTTCCCTCTTTTCCTAACCTGAAGTGTAAACTTTCGTATTATTCGGAGTCAGTGTGGTAGATGAATTGCAAGCGCTACCCGTCTTGCTATAGGAGGTATGTAAATGGTTTTGTGCTTCCCTATTGTGGATGCTTCCGCCAAATTTGCAAAATCAGTTCTGTCTGGCAGCGCTCGCTCAAGCGTCCAATAAGCTGCATTCTGGAAGTGCCCACTGAGAGGGCATGTCTAAAAGAACATGACTTGCACTGGGTGCATTCTCTTGCTCCGAAAAGCGGCAAACGCCGCCTTTCATCTGCCATCGCGTTACTTGCGAAGAAGATCTCCTCGCGTTTAAATATGACACAGACGCATTTCTCTACTTTCAAACGCTTTAAAAGATACTATTTACGGCAAAACTGTTTCAGCGTTCACTTTTTCACTACCATTAAAAATGCAACTGCAAGTGTATTTCCCGCCAGGATGACGTAACAGGAAAGAGGAATCAGCTTTTGTCACGCACCTGCAACAGCTCCGCATTTACGGCTACAGTCAACCGGCGTGGACAGAAGTGGACAAGTCCATTTGGTGTACACTTCAGGAATACAGGCCCTGGAGCTGCACGACTGCCGGCGTGGTGGAAGTGAACTTTACTCCTTCTCAGCTCCAAACGTCTACCAGATCTATGCCTCATTCGCTAACTCCGGGCAGCGTCAGTAGACAATAAGATTATTTTCCAGGTTCAACTGGAGGGTTTTCTGGCTAAAAGCTGTCTGGGCAGCTTGACTGGGTCCAGGAAACCCCTACAAGCAGTAGCACACCAGTGGTACAGGAAATTTCCAAAACCAGTCACACATACAGCAGTATATTAAATAAAGAAACACTCGACACATATATACACTGACTCAAATAATGTTAAAAAAATGAGAACACTGAGAAAGTCATACATATGTTGAAAGAAAATTACATTAACACTCAAACAAACGTTCAACAATCAACAAGTGGAGACACAGAATGACATTCGAGCAAAATATTTCAGCAGCTCAGGTTTTGTATATCTCGTTGTACGTTGATATGTGTTTAAAACATGGGACAGGTTATAAGACAACATTATTAATTTATAATTGGTGCGAAATCCTGGTATGTTTCATGAGTTGCTGCTTACGAGCTGCTTAAATCTGATGAAACGTTGTAACAGCACTCCTTTGTGAAACGTGATCGGAGAAAAATATCCGATCTTAGCATGGGATAACAAAAGATAAGAACACGCTCGGTCCGCTATAAATCCAGAAGACCTTCACGTAAAGGCGTAATTGGTGTGGGCGCAAGTCCGATTGCACTCTTCGTTTGTGGTTCGTTCTCTAATTATCCGCTGCAAAATCAATCTAACATTACTTGCTTCTGTATAGCGATCTATTTGGTTTTTGATTACTCCAATTGCTTTGAGATTTTTTACTCACGATTACGCGCTTTTATTCGGGAGAAGATAAACCCATGCTGGACAGCGTTTATTATTTCGCCGTGAGTGACTTAACAAAGCAGTGGATAGCTAATTTGCGGGGCTGCATGTCTTTGCGTTGTCGAAAACTTTAGAAAAATGCGGCGGATTATTTCTCTCTTCCTACCAGTTCTTTCACGTCATTCGATACATATATGTTTCTATAACCCTTTCGGCCCTAGATTTCTAATTTTCGTTTCAGATTTATTTTGCTCCATGCTTTTACAATGTCTAAGGCCCCAACAACACGTAGTTAATATTTAATGCTCGCGGTGCAAGTGTGAATTGATTTGCAGATATGGTGTCAAAATTGGACATCAGGGCTTAGTAGGTGTAAAAACGAAAAGGACCGTTTTGGTTACCGAAACTCGCAACAAAAGAAGTTAACGTAACAGCTTCTTATTTTGCAGTCTGGAGAACACTAAAGAAGCTTTTTTTTTACTTTGGAAGGAATAGATGGTTCTAGCAGTTGCGACAAAATTCGTAGCTCCTCCTGAAGAGTCGCAGAGCTCTCCTGTTTATATTTTGAGTTTTGTAGCAACAGGGATCCTGGAGGAACTATTCTATTAAAAATGAATAAAATTTTCGACCGTCACTTAGGCGCTAGCGGAATAATTGTGTTGTGGTGTCAATTAACGCCATCGTGCTCGTAAGAGTTAAAAACAGTGAAAGATACATCGGTGTGGTCTGTGCACATGTATTGTGCGGCATGGCGGAAAATGTTTGCGTGACAATGTGCAACGACAAAAGTGGTTAAAAAATAAGAAAATAACTTCGAATCGTTGGTTTTAGGGCGTTTCATTCCTACTGAAAAATGTATACAGGTTTGAACGGATCAGCCAATAGGATTATGGCACATTTGGTTTGGCTTTATAGGACGGACGTCCCAAAGCGGCTCAGTCTATGAGGGACGCCGTAGTGGAGGGCTCCGGATAATTTCGACCACCTGGGGTTCTTAACGGGCACTAACAATGCACAGTACACGGAATTTTCACATTTTTCCTCCATCGTAGTGGGCGGGTTCGAGCCCACGACTTGCATGCACTGTGTGATGTAAGTGCACGGTAATTAACCACGAGTAATGGTAGTTATACGGAGCCCTCCAATAAGGAGTCACTCAAAGGCTGAATCGCTTTGGAAGCTTCATCCTATAATGTTAAACGAAATGTGCCATAATCCTATTTGTCTCCTATTCAAACCTGTACACTTTTCTCAACAGGGATGGTATTGCGAAATTGCAGGCAGCGAGCGTTGAAGCTGAGCTTTTGAAGTATGGGCATAAGCATTATGATTCTAGATGCTGAATTTGAGAAATGCATATTTTAACACTCTTAACCTCGATTTCTTACGTTGGACGTTGATCAAATGGAGTCTTTAGAACTTTTACGGCTGGAAATGCGCATGCAGTTTACATGTTCTATTACGTGAAGAAGTTATTATTTTCGTGAGGACACCACGTGCAGATACTTCCTTTGGTGATTATGCAACAATGCAAAGCAAAATTAAAAACTGTTCGAAGATACGTTTTTTAGTTCGAAGTGTCGAATAAAGTCGCCGATGAGAAAATTTTAAACGGTTGGCTCTCCTTCAATGTTGATGGCATTCGATTTCGTGACATTCCCACGAGGATGGTGACAACGCCGCAGGCGAAAGGCCATCAAACTGGCCGGTGACTCCAATGTATTTTTAATGGGCTGACTTCCGCCTTCAAAGAAATTTACTTGGCGGTGGCTGCTGCAACAGGCGCGATAGGAGATCGTTGTACAGAATCACCATCGCTCGCGGCCGCGCTCAGTTTAAACCTTACGAAGAGTGAGTGAGTGAGTAAGCGAGCGAGTGACTGAGTGAGTGAGTGAGTGAGCGAGCGAGTGAGTAAGTGAGTGATTGAGTGAGTGAGCGAGCGAGCGAGCGAGCGAGCGAGTGATTGATTGAGTGAGTGAGTGAGTGAGTGAGCGAGTGAGTGAGTGAGTGAGCGAGTGAGTGAGTGAGTGAGTGAGCGGGCGAGTAAGTGAGTGAGTGAGTGAGCGAGCGAGTGAGTGAGTAAGTGAGTGAGTGAGTGAGGGAGCGAGTGAGTGAGTAAGTGAGCGAGTGAGTGAGCGAGTGAGCGAGCGAGTGAGTAAGTGAGCGAGCGAGCGAGTGAGTAGGTGAGTGAGTGAGCGAGCGAGCGAGTGAGTGAGTGAATGAGGAAGTGAGTGAGCGAGCGAGTGAGTGAGTGAGTAAGTGAGTGAGCGAGTGAGTGAGCGAGCGAATGAGTAAGTGAGTGAGTGAGTGAGCGAGCGAGTGAGTGAGTGAGTGACTAAGTAAGTGAGTGAGTGAGTGAGCGAGCGAGCGAGTGAGTGAGTAAGTGAGTGAGTTGGTGAGTAAGTGAGTGAGTGAGTGAGTGAGTGAGTAAGTGAGTGAGCGAATGAGTGAGTGAGTGAGCGAGCGAGCGAGCGAGCGAGTGGGTGAGTGAGTGAGTGAGTGAGTGAGTGAGTGAGTGAGTGAGTGAGTGAGTGAGTGAGTGAGTGAGTGAGTGAGTGAGTGAACGCTTATTGAAGAGGATGGTGGATGGAGCGCATACGGGTGGGACCTCAGTCCAAGGCTCCGGAGGCTTCTGCCGACCTTCTGTCGATGACAAAGGAGAACTGCCTGGTCGTCGAGGCGTGCGCTGGTCGGCTGCACCTCCCACACCTCCAGGACCGCACTATGCGGCTTTAGATGGTGAGGTTTTTGGAGACATGTCTATGTAATATGTGTTGCGGTTGGGGTTTCGCCGTCCCATGGAAATTTGTCTTCGTAAAGTGTTAGGTGCATACGATGTAAATAATGTACGTTAGGATAGTTCTTCATTTGATTGGATTGGATTGGATTGTAAAACAGTTATCGCAACGAGAGCAGGTTGCAGGAGACACATACTAGATGGTCGCTAGCCCATGGCTGGCGACGACCTCATTGGCCCGCCTGATTGCCCGTACTTGAATGTTAGGGTCCGAGCTGACCAGCACGGCCTCCCACAGCTCGGGAGAAGGGAGCGGTATCAACTCCGCCGGAGGCGGATCATTTGCGCAGTTCCAGAGAATGTGGTCGTTTGTGGCCCTTTCACCACATTTATGGCAGTTTGGGTCGTACTGACCAGGGGACATGAGGGAAGCACTGCCGGATTCAACTGGGAGCGTGTTTGCAGTCGGCGCCAGGTAACTTCCTACGCTTTTGATAAAGATTTGTGGGGAGGGGGATATCCGCGCCTCTCCAGCCTAAAGTGATGGGTGAAGTCATGAAATGAGATCAATCCGTCCCTCGTGAAATTCGGGTCGGAAGTCGCGCTCACTTCCCGGTCGACGAAACATCAGGCTTGCGCGTGAGCCGCCTCGTTCCCTGGTGAATCTTGGTGAAAAAGGTGGCGGAAGGTGTTCTAAAAGAGAAAAAAGCGGAAGGGCAGACGGGATGCAATCAACAAAAGGGACAAAGAGATGATAAACAAAAAGTTGTGGTCATCCCTTATATGCATAAGATCTCGCACAACCTTAAGAAAATAGCGAAGAAGGCCGATGTTAAGGTTGTGTTTTCTGCCCCAGAAAAACTAATAAAACTGTGTAAAGCGACAAATCCAATGAAAAAGCCTCGTCCTGGATGCAAAATCAACCCCCAGAATCCTTTTGTTGCATGTGATCAGGGTGTTGTTTATGAAATTAAGTTACCGTGTGGAAGCAGATACATCGGCCAGACCGGTCGGTGTCTTAACGAAAGATTACTGGAGCATAACAACAATGTAAGATCCATTGCTTCATCAGGTTTTCTGGCTAAGCACTGTCACCGTTGCAATCATAAACCTGCCTGCATACCCGACCTTCACGGCTGCAAAATCCTGGCACGAAACAAGTGCACAATAACACGGGAAATTATCGAGGCTAGGGTGATAGCAAAAGCGGAGGACTCATGTGTCAGCACCCCGTCTATCCTTCTTTCAACAAAAGAGATGGAATTCTTGGATATGCAACGTTAAGCGATGATTTTGGATGCTGGCCTTTTATGTGCTGTTTATATGTTTTTTGAATGCTGTATGCTGTGCTGTATATATTTCGCCATGCTTCTCAATAAAACCTCAGTTGCTAGTTCAGCGCTTGTCCCCTTCTTTCTGTCTGTGTCTGCTTGTGCGCTGTTTTTTCACCAAGATGCAAAACCAACTAGCCCATTCAGCTGCTTTACTGACAATCGTTCCCTGGATTAGACGAGTGGGCCGGGACCCAGATCAATTCAACTTCTCTAATCGGAGGGGGAGTTTTGAAGGTTGCGAAGTGAGGTAGATGTGATACGGCCCCTCGCGGAATCGCGAATAGCTGTTTTGGAGTCGCTGAACATAATATCAGCACGCGTGTTCGCTATAGCTAAGGTTATTGCACATTGCATCCCTCTGCTCGTGACGAAATGCTCGACGGTTAGAATGGCTTTCTGAAGAGCCTCTTCCTTGGCCGCGCGGCAGGCCCGAGTAGACCATAAAGTAATATGGTCTGCATACATGGCGTAGCCGATGTCCTTTTGGGCCATTATTTGTTGCGCCCAAGTGGGCCATAGCGATATTAAAAAAGAAGCAAGGGGGGGGGGGGGGGGGGGGGCGCCCGGAATTTATTCCAGTCCATGATGCGGATGGTGCCCATTGGTTTTCGGTGTTGAGGGGACGGGGTACTTATCGACAGGATGAAATGGTTGCTTCTTAGGGCCTCTCCTGGATTGGCCTAGGCAGCTTGTGGAATGCTCCGGGGGAAAGTGCGATCAGGGGATGTGTCACAGGCTACGATGTTGTCCAGACAGGTGGGTGACGTGAAGTCAGTCGGGAGATCCAGCCCCAGTGCATCTACTGCGTCCTGTAGGGCAGCCCCGTTAGCCGTATCGGTGGGGTATGCCCATGAAGTGGGGTGGCCGGGGGGGGGGGGGGGGGGAGGAAAGCGTTGAAGTCTCCCTGGACGACTAGGCGATTGCGCGGTAACAAGTGGTGATATTCCAAGAAGAGAGCATCAAACGAGGCCTGCTTCTGCTTAGGGAGGCTCTAAACGTTGTGAATGAATGAGAGACGTGATGCGCCGTCGCATAAACCAACAACAGACGTCGCTAAGGAAGAGAAATGGATTGGTTTGGTTTGGTTTATGAATGCTTAAAGTCCCAAAGCGGCTCAGGCCATGAGCGATGCTGCAGTGGAGGGCTCCGGTAATTTCAACTACCTGTGGTTCTGTAACATGCCCTACACCGCACAGTACACGGGCCTCAGCATTTCGCCTTCATCGAAATGAGGCCGCCGCGAAAGGGATCAAACCCGCGTCGTTCGGGCCAGCAGCCGAGCGCCATAACCACTGAGCCACCGTGGAGGCTGGAACAGAATTGGATTATCGTCGTTATATATTATCCTGACCGAGTTGTATTCTCCTCTTTGCATATTGCAGCTGAAAACTTCTTCATACATCGGCTACCTGTATGGAGATAATATACAGGGAGGCCTGATCTACCGTTTGAAATGTAGCCTACGTGGTTATGTGGCCAAGATTGGGGATGTGCATGTTAGTCTTTGAGTGGCGGCGCTCGAGAGAATAGTGGGAAGATGACCAAGGAAAGGCAAAGAGGTCTAGTCGATGCTGTTCTTGCCACTTCCTCAGTGCAGAGAATGTCTGGGAATTGCCACTACAAATTAAAAGCGGCGAACTGCGCACGCTGCCGCCTTTACGACGTTAAGGTGTATTTAAGATATCGATTAAAAACAGGCGTTTAGTATTCGTCAAAGAGAAAAAAATGTGCGTAAAATTTACGTTTTCTAGTGTGTGCTGAATTAATAATAATGGCGCAAGGGCTATACATATAGGTAAACAAACCCATGGCGTTTTGCCATACCTTAATTTTTTTTCGCTATCGATGAACAGTTCTTTAACCCCTGTAGATGCGATAAGCTAACCATAAGCTGGGCGGTGTTTAAACAGTTACAGCGTGTATTTAAATAGTCCACCAAAATGAAGTCAAATCTGAATCTGATATTGCATGTTTATGCATTTACCACGGATGCTCGGGTCAGTAAGTCACTTTTTTAGTTTATTTATGGTTCTCGACTGAATCCAATAGAATAATATATTTTTTTCCACAAATAAGTTTGAGTATGGCGCCAAACCGCTGATTATACATTTGCTGATTTGTTCTTCAATTAATGCCATGTCAGTTCTACTGGAATTTTACTGAAACTTATTGTGCTTCTCCGTTAATACAAGCGTGCTTTCCTAGCAGTATTTTTTCTTTTGTTTGCATCAGGTCCCACTTTTAATAAGGTACGACACAGCACTAAGTTCATGAAAGCTACTTGTTCTAATGCAACAAAATTGCTGAGTCAGGCTGTTAATCTAGTTTTCTGCCTTCTGTACACAAAACCGACTGCAGGGAGTGAAGTTAGGGACCAATTTCTGCTAGTTTTTTGACGAAAAGGTAGGGGGCGTTTCGGGACATTATTAAGAGGAAAACCATTTAATGCATTGTTTAGGCAGTGAGAAAGCGAAAAGGACCATTTAAAATGAAGCAAGGCAAGAAAACAGATGAAGAAACTACATCAGGTGGCAGCCCATGGGTTCCTGCACCAGTCGGCAGTCTTTTAAGCGACATACTTTTCCTAAAGTTTCAGAATGTCCCTAGGAACACGCTCGGCTACCTGCTGAGGACATGCCATGCCGCAACAGCAGTCTCCTGAGAACGGCAATGGCCAACATGTTGCCGATACAAGGCCAACAGGTCTTCTCCGACTGGTCACTATAATCAGCTTGCATGGTAGATCACAACAGTACGCATTATTAAAGCAAAACTTGCAGAATATTCAATCAGTATTCGGTTGCATTTCTGCGCAGTTTCATTACTTGCTGCTTCGGTTTGAAAAAAGAATCTCGGAGAGTTTTGAGTACCCTCTGAAATTAAGTGATATCCATAGCTAAAACGAGCCTCCTCTGACTACAGGACAGTAGTACAAAAAGCAAGGCCTTGGTAGGGCTTTGTCCACTTTGATCGCTTGGAACATTCTTCAGAGAACCGTAGCACCCGGCCGACTTGAATCACATTTTCATTAGTCAAAAGGTGAACGTAGGCCATGGCATGAGGGGTAGCCCAAACGAAGACGACGGAAAAAGAACTGATACACACACCACATGTGCTACCCCGCATGCCATCGATCACCAATACCGACTTTCGGAGGTTTATACCCTTGTGAACGTAGTGGTTTTCGATGACGATCTGTCACGATGGTCTAAGCCGTGTACGCTGCAGAAAGACGCAGCTAGCGTGATACAAGTATTCTTCGCACGTTTTCTAACAGGGCCTATTTGCACGGTCCATATTATACAGGCTTAGCATTTTAGGGTACTAAAGCTGTAAAGTTCTGCATTGATTGCTAATGGTTGCTAATCTCTGTCAGGTGCTGCACGTTATTTCGACCCAAATCGAACGTTTCTCTGCCCTAAACAGTGTATCGGCCTCAAGGAAGCCAAATAGGTTGGAATCGCATAACACGAGTCGTTTTGTACCGGCATCTCGAAACGTTGAGCACAAAGCTTCACAAAGCTTCCGAATTCTGAGATTATTATACAATAGATTTTGTCAAATAAAGACCTGATGGATAGTATAATGACTTAGCTTTTTTTTCAAAGGTGCGCATGTTTGAAACCAAGAAAGAATATATATATATATATATATATATATATATATATATATATATATATATATATATATATATATATATATATATATATATATATATATATATATATATATATATATATATAATTGTTCATTGCAGACAAAATTAGTCTGTAAAAAAATAGTGACAGGCATACCACCATACTGTTCGGTCCATAGACCCTTCTCCCATGCACCTCACCTGTTAAAAAAACCGGTGAATACTCAGCGGCGCTGGGGATCGAACCTAGCCCTTCCCAAATGCAAGGAGGACTACAGTGGGAAATATTATTTGCTATGTTCTGCGCTTGCATAAATAAACACCATAATTGCGACATGAAGGGTGCTAAGTTAATCTGAAACAAAGGAACCACTGCTGGCTATAGTGCGCTCCAGGAAAAAGCGACGAATTGGGTATGTCGATTATCGTGTAACATCAGTACCAACACGAAACGCGAAAAAAAAAGCGTTACCACCAGAACAAAACCGCAAAAAGTTTACCTGGCGGCGAAAAATTACACGCAGGGTCAATTAACACTTCCATGCAGTGAACTTCAAACCATCAAAGTGAAACATAGTTCACTAACGGTCAGTCCGACTCCAACAAAATCTTCAAGCTGTGCTGCTCCCATCTCAACTGCCTTGTCCGCGTTCATACTCAGCTGATGGGACAATGTGCGCACTGTGTGCATAGTTACATACAGCGCCTAAAATAATTATCTGCCACAGACAGTTGCAGCGCAGTTCAGCTAGTAAACGTGCTCCAGTATCGAGTATCCCTCTGTAGGGAAGCTGAGCAGCCTGGTTAGAGAAGTTGTAGTCAGGGGGCGCAGCCTCATCGGCGTAATAGCACAGCCTAGCTTTTCCTTGTAATGGAAAATTTTCACGTCAGAAAAAAACTGAACCGAAATGCAGGAACCAAAAGATCTTTCCTTATTGAACCGGAAATCGAACCGAAACCTCTGCTTCCATCTTAAAAGTCACGCCATTTAACAACCCCACACATCTCTCTCCAAGACTGGAACTTAACAAGAAAAAAATCCGCTCCGAAGTTTTTCTGCGACTCGTTCAGACTAGATGCGGTACTGTAACATGATATTCAAAGTGTTCCTAAAGAAATTATCTAAATGAGACTTAACGACGCGCAGTACCCCGAGGTCGCTATGAAGCAGAGCAAAATCAGTGTTACAGTCGCGATAGTTCATACATGAAACTATTTGAGAGGGCAGTCCTCATGCACGTCAATATTTCAGGCTTTTGGCAGCTTGCATTCCGTAACAGGGTACCTGGCAGAAATGCAATACGGCCCAAAGGACACTGCGTACAGCTGGGAAAAGAAAGTCTGCCAAATGATTTCAGTGCAGACCCATACTTCTTTGTAAAGCTGTGAATGTGTGTACTTTCGGGTACAGGGGACGCCAAAGGCGATTCATGCACCTCAAAGCTGCACCTTATTCCCTTCTGACTATCCTGCTTATTTCTCTCTCTTTTATCCCGATTGGTAGCACTTTAGCTTTTTTTTTATCAGCTGCGTATGCTTGAAAACAAAACGTTTTCTCGCCCTGTTATGTGGGGCAGTCGCAGTTGTTGCAGTTCCGGCTAAAAAGGGGGACATGATTGATCGGTGCTGCATCAAATATTCAACTCGCGGCTAGAAAACAGAAGAACTGACTACGGGTAAAAACTGCGCCTCCAAAGCACATTGCGCATTATACGCCGTTGAAGCATTGAAAAAAGGGAGAAAAAATGCACACGAAGCAGAGGACGGTAGACAGTTCGCGTCCCAGAGTGCATCGCGAGGAGGTTCACATAGCAGGAATAATGAAGAACGCAAGAATGTAATTACACACTCCTTGCTTTGTGCGCTCATCAAATTTTCACACAACTTGCCGCGCCGCACAGCAAAATTAAATGTATGGCTAGTTTACCTTTTAAGATACAATAGGAGAGTATAATAACGAATAAAACAGTTTGCAGCCAACGTTTTATATGTTTTTGTGTCTGCGCTTTCCGGACGTTACACTTTTTCAAAATAGGATCGCTTTAAGGAATGGTGGCAAAAAAGTTGCTCTTGTCCGTTACAACGCCGCCCTCACAACAAGAAACCTACGCCGCGAATAAAAGCAAAAACAAAAAAACGAAACCCCCCTTTTCATATGTCGCATTGTTACGCAACCGTGTGTTCAGATTGTAAGAAATGAGGTTACGCAAATTCCGGAGCCCTATTGCCTTTATCCTTGTTATATTGCATCAGTACACATTGCCAGCAACACGTCAATGCTTGCTCGGCTGTAATCCGAAACGATATAATTTCGCATTACTGATATCACTCTAGTGCCTCAGTAATTTAACTGCGTTGTTCGCACTGCAGAGATTATTGGGGACTTTAGAGAGACGAGGCCTTATGGACACGAAATATTTCACGCAATATTTAATGAAATAATCTTCAGCACACGTTCCTGTGAAATGGCAGTTTAAGGCTGTGTTCAAGCACATGATTGTTCTAAAATTGTCAATCATTTTTTTTGTTCCAAAGTAAAATTTATTGGCACGGAAAGGGCGTTCCATAACTGTGGAGATTCACTATGATGCCATACAGTGAAGAATTTGGGATGTAACGCACAGTCTTCGTCACCCTTGTGTAGAGCGCTGCTCAAGCATTGCACCTCCCTGCATAAAAATCGACACCTCGCCGCCACTGACAGCTAAAAAGGAGGCAACGCTTACTCGGAATAGATCTGCAAGCAGCACACACACGAGCCTTTTGCCCGGAAACCATGGGCTGCTTTCTAATTTCAGTTTTTAATGCGTAATGCATACTGCTCGAGAGCTCTACGCTAGTCTGACGCAGGCTGTGCGTACATATTGCCTCATCTTTAACATACACATTGCGTCGTCTTTTCACTTTTGACTTTCCTCAATCGCTTTATTGGCGAAACGCTGCATTTCTCTGCATGCGGCTACGTTTGCGTCATTAAAGTAGCACGAAATGATGACATGAGAAAGAGTGAACCAGTTGTGCTTGCTGAAATGCTGCAGTTCGTTAAAACACGTCTGACGCCGAGAATTTCTGCACCCCGCTTTGGTGCTTTCGGCGGGTGCCCAGGCGCATCGGCATAGAGTTGGATGGTATTGAGTGGGAGTCGTGTTGCGCTCGTACTCGCTTACACGGACCAATAGGCCTTCGCAGACTTTTTCGACGTTTCCGATGACCGACAGTTACGTTTTAAATTCGCCAATTTACCTCGAGAACGGCAGGCAGCACCGAAACGCGCTGCATGAACAGTTTTCAACTTCCTCTTGCAGACGGCCCGAATGACTGGATTTGAAAGGAAGTAAGCGGAATTTGGCTGACAAAATGAGACAAAGCCGGGCAAAATCACCTAGTGATGCCCTATTTGCGCTTACCGCCTACCTGTCCTCTGTTACGTCGGCCCAATTACGCGTACATCTTCGCTTTGACGTGCGGCCATGCTGAGTGAGGGAGGCGCTATTAGCCTCACGGCTTAGTCGCAGAGGGAAAGCAATGATTATAGCAATGTAAAAGAGCTGGACATAATACCGAAAGCGCCAGAACAAGTTTGGTGGTCAGGGACGGCGCTCCTACAGAATGAAATCACGAAGAAAGTTAGCTTATGGGACACTATACCACTGATTACGAGGTAACTTGATAATTACCTTGAGGTAAGAAATCGTCCCGAGTGAAATGATTCTATCAAACCACCGTGATCGCGGTTACTCATCAAATTTCTTTCCAGTCCTTAAGTTTTATAGCGATAGCTACATTACGGTAGCATTTCGAGCCTTCAGCGTGGCGGCGCCACCGCGCCGTCACGTGGTTGGTCACGTGGTGCGGACCAGCTGCCGGCGGCGCCGTGGCTGATCACGTGGTTCATCACGTGTTTGGTCACGTTACCAAGTTCCACTCGGCCAGCTGTAGCTATCGCGTAACTCCAGGTTTAACCAAAGCTAAACCACCGCTATTTTTTTCATCTACAGCGGACTCGGGGACCTGTCTTCTTATTTCCTCTGGTATACGACAAAATAACACTTTGCGGACGTTCCAGGAAAAATTAAAATCCAGCAAAACTTTTTGCACTTAGGTTTATTCATTTTTTTCCTTCACACGATGTTTAACATGAGTCGAGTACAGAGGTGCCGTTTTACAGACAACTAGTAGTGGAAAAATGACGTGCGTTATTAATCCAGACCTGAATTGGCAGTTTCTCCCGCTGAGCGCTAGGTGGCCAGAAATTATTCTGGGTTGCGAATAGTTCCGTAGCTCTGATAACTTATACAATATTTATTTTACTCACTTAGGCGCACTGCATTAGCTTCCATGGACTGTGGCATTAGTGGGACAAAATACAATTTATCGGGTGTGTGCGAATTCTGCGCAGCGATCATAGTCACGTGACGGTTCTTCGGGCTGCCGCGAAAGTAAGCGCCAAAACATAGCAGCGCGTGGAAATTATCTTTCAAAAGCATTAGTGTACATGCATGGACTGTCATGTTCGGTGCCAGAGTTGTTGACACCGGAAATGCGGGAAAACCTAGCGGAGTGTCTTTAAGACAAAACTGTCAAGGTCCCGCCCGTCAAGAGCTGCCTTTATGAACGTGTGAATGGTCAGATAATGGAAAAAATTCCTGAATCCACTACACAAACCTCGATAGCTAATTAATAAGCATGGCATGGAATGGCATTGCAGCCTTTTGTCTAAGCCCGTAGTATTCGACGATGTCTCTGTAATAGTCGTCACAGTGACTTTTAATTTGGCAAAATGATTGCGGTGTTATGCTGATTGAAAACTCACTTCTGAGGCTACGATATCAGAGCCTATTATTCTGAAGTGCTTGTTCATTTGCATGAACCCGTAAAATAAGCAATCAAGGAGAGTTTACCATAACTACCTTGCCGCTCCATGATGTCATACATGCCTACACGTCTCATATTATACAAAATATACGAGGGTATGGTTTGAAATTGACAACCACCAGGACTGCTCCCCCGACATTCTGTCCACTTACCACCTTATATTTTCGGGTTTCATGAAAGTCTTTCGGTGACACTATTTTCCTAATAGTGAACAGTTCAGCCCGGCGAACACTGCTGTCAGCAGCGCGACAAAAGACTTCCATTCTGCAACCCTCGCACATGAAAAAAAGGTGTGTGAAAAGCATAAAAGTTCGACAATGCCGAGTTGAGAAATGAGAACTTGTATCTATTCTTAAAGTTTTTCTTGATGTTCTAGGCTAAGGACTCATTAAACACTCCTTCTTGCACGCCGCGGTAGCGCGCGGTTGCCATCCCTACCTTCGACACCTTCCCTAAACGAGCTTGTGTAAACAGAACGTAAGACGACCGCAGCTATAGGGCCAAGATCGGCACTTTGTACATGCTCAAGATTGGGTATTATAACAATTGACATACGCACAGCCTTGTCCAAAAGTTTAGATCCCAGGAAGGTTTGCTTCTAAGCCGTGTAGAGGGGCTGTTGTAGGATCCATCAAGTCCTAACCTTCGAAGGAGAGAGGATTCTCTACCTTCAAGAGGTCCGGAACGCTGGGAATTCACATGAGCTGCAAGGCGTGGCACAGAAGCGAACCACATGTGCTGTAAACATTTGACATAGGCTGTACATCATTAAAAAAATCCTTGAAACAATTTTTAAACACACCCGATTTTTAAAGGACAACGCTGTAAGCATTTGGCTCAAGTTCAAGAGATTTATGTCAGGATAAGTATATAAGCCTAATTTTTAAGCTCTCAGCTGATTACAGAGCCACTATTGGCGCGTTTTCAGACCCTGTCCGTCCCAAAGGCGTTCCCCGGGGCACATGACAAGGTTTCGCAGAAAAATCCCCCGCCCCGAAATGATTAGTCATGCAATTTATGTTATGTCCTTACAAGTACACATCGCAGCCTTACATGTCCTTACAAGCACACACCTCATGAGGTCAAAACCTCATGAGGTGGACCTCAATCTCAAAATGACCTCAACCTCACGTCGTGAGGTGAGGTCAAGGTGAGGTCGGCGGCGGCTTGTAATTTTGTGAGTGAGGTCAGTAAATCAGACCTCAACCTCACGCGTGAGTTTGAGGTTGGGTGAGGTCGTCATTCAGTGAGGTCTAAATTTTTAGGTCGAGACTTTTTGCAGTGACCGCGTCTTACTCCGCCGAGTACCGCTTCCGATGCGGAGTTGGAGCACACCAGCGCAGGGTTCATGCTGTCACGCTTGGTGTACGGTCTCCCCTGTCTAGACAACCGGATGCCACTGTCTGCTCTTAGCTTTCAGTGCTGCGCCGTAATGTCCGTTCAGGACGAGCCTACAGGAGGACGCACCCCTCTGGCCTTCCTGCAAGGGAGTGCTGCTGTCACGGCACCCCACCCTCCCTCCCCCTTGCCCCGCTGGAGTAGCAACTGTAGCTGGCGTGCCGATCGGCTCAAACGGCCGAGAGCGCGCAAAGCACATAACTAACGTTAACCCGAGGTAGCTTTGTGTGATGCCCCACAAATAAATTCAGTCCAACAAGCACGCAATACATTCGTCGCAGCGCGGCCCCAAGTAAGACTGTTTCGTGCTCATGCTCATTTGCCGGCGCTGAAAGGGGATCCTGCTGTACTTACAAGCTGACTTAACAGAAACTAGAGCAGTTTGCACAGGCGAGAGAATGTGATTCAGGCGGCTCCTAACAACGACACCTGCTGATCTGATAAAAAAAAAAACACGAAGCCAGAAAATTCTGTTTAACACCATCGAAGCTTTCGATCGGTGTCTTCACCTTTCGAATCTCACACTACTTCTGTATATTCCCTTTCCGTAATGCAAGCAGATGCAAATAAAATTTGACTTTTATATCCTTCCGAATAACCTCTCTTTGGTCTCCGCAAATTCACATGTCATGCCGAAACACCGCAGCACGTTGCGAACGTACCAGCATAGCGGTGTTACAGCGATGAAAAAATGCAAAACTATAATGAATGTATGGTGATTTGGTAGCTGATTCCTTTTCCTTTTTTGAATAGAACTGATTACGTTCTGGCGTTGTTCTGCTGAGTCGCTGTATCAAACCTTCTAGCATGACGTTTAATGGGGCACACTGTTGTTCGCATCGGTTTTAGTGTGCGATTTTTGTTTTTATGTTTGTAATCATTCTCCTTTTTCTTTCCTCGTATGGGATCAGTTAGGTTGCCGGCCTGCGTTGCAGACGACCAGGCACAATATGTTATCTTTCATTTACTATTTTGCAGAGACCTTATCGTTCACCTTAAACGGCTTCGCAAAACGCTCGCGCGGTGCTCGCTTGTAAAAACGCAGAGGGTGCTGGTGTACCATTTATTACATCAGTTTTGAAGGAAGACAAGTGATTGACTTAAAGCAGCTCGGTGTCTCAAATGGTACCCAGAATTGTGATCATGTGTATGAGTATTTAGGCAGTGTTTCTTTTATCGAGGGGGGGGGGGGGGGCGGGGGCTCGGTAAAAGATTTCTCTGTAGCGAAATTTGCACGGAGAGTGGGCTCTGGTGCTCTTTACAGAGAGAGCGGTTCTCGCTGCCCATTCTAGGCCAGTTGATTCGACCCGTGTTATTTTAATAGTCGTCACACTGTTCGAAGACGTCATTTAGCCCTTTCTTGCAATATGCCACTTTATCACTGAGTCATCGGATAATTCCAAGGATTTCGAAACCATTACCATCGCCACCTTAAGGAAAGTGGCGGAAACCGGGGAGGGTCATGACCTCCCGGGAACATCAACATCATCACCCTTAATTATTAGCTGCTGGTATTCCTGTTTCCCCGCACAATAATTATCTTCGGTTGCTGGGTAATATACAATATTTAATCAATATTCTGGCAACTTTTAATTTGGTAGTGGTATACCAGACTTCTCCGGGCTCATAAAGATACACTATTAGCATCGTCATCATCATCGCCATCACCTCGAAGGTCAACGGCATGTGTCGTTGCATGATCGCTGAAGTATATCATACATGAGAACTGGCTCTTAATGAAATGGCAGCGCACAAGCAAACACAGACAGATATTCTTTCTATGTTTGCTTGTGCGCTGCCATTTCATTAAGTTGCAAAACCAACTAGCCCAGTCTGCCGCTTTAGTGAATGAGAACTGGCGCGTTTACCTGCTGGACAATCCAAATATCATTAATGTGCACTGGGTTGTGGGCACTGTTTGTAATGCGTCATGCAATTGTGGGTGTGAGGGGTGTGGGTGGGGGCTGGTATGACGTGGCGTTACATCGTTGTCACGTGACTAGGTGTGTCATATTACATCTTCGTCACGTGACTAGGTTTGGCATCACATTACATCGTTGCCAAGTGACCTGGTATGACGTCGCACTCATATGATGCCATCTCTAATTACACTAATTAATCTTAACGTTACGAAATTACATTAATGCGTATTAATAAATATATGTTACGCCATCATTTTCGTCGCGTGACTCGTCGGATCGTCACGTCACATGGTGCCATTTCTTGCACTTTTTTGCGGATATGATATTGAAAGTGAGCCATTCAATGTTTTAGCATTAATAAAAGAAGCCGCTCGCTTCTCAACAGACTAATAGAATGCGTTTCTGTTGGTGTACTTCAGTCGCAGCTAGTTAAGTGTTTTCGAAGGCAGCATACAGAGGACTGAAAATAGCGTTTGCTGGGTGACAAAACGTTTATCTACGCTGAGTCATCTCGCTATGCTGGATAGAGCTAGAAAATCGAAATATACTGATATGCGTCTGCCTAGCCGTCGCATTGGAAAGTACATCGGCTACCATAGTCAAGGGTTCGACGAAAGCTCGTCTGGTCAGGCATTAGTAGAAGCAAAAGATTACAGTCACTGACCAAGTCAAAGTAATAACAAATTGACGTTTCGGAACCCGTACGGGTTCCTTGTTCACAATGAGGCTAAAATGGCAGTGGTCGAAACTTAAATACCCAGAATATGACGTAATGACTGTATGTACACGGGTGGCATCGTCCCTTCCTTCCGGTTCATAGTATCAGGTGTCGTCTGGATGAATGATGACTCAAGCAAAAGCCGTGCCGTCAGGTTCCGCTCTTTGGAAAGAATTGCGGCGTTGTCCCAGGCGATATCATGCGTTTTTTCGTGCGCGTGCTCGGCAATCGCATTGGAAGCCACTTTGTGGTTATCAACATCGCGCTGATGTTCTTTCAATCTTCTGGGGAACTTTCCCGTTTCGCCTATGTAAACGTGGTTACAATCACCGCATGGGATTCGGTAGACAACGCCGGGAAAGCGGTTATCTGGCAGGGGGTCCTTGACATTCACCAGCATACTTCGAAGTTTGCTGGAAGGCACGTGTCCGATGCGCAAGTTATATTTGGCGAAAAAACGGGATAAAGCTTCGCTTATACCCCGTACATACGGAATTCCAGCAGTGGCGGTGAAAACCTTACGACTGGAAGAGCTCGGCGTTTCGGAACCCGTACGGGTTCCGAAACGTCAATTTGTTATTACTTTGACTTGGTCAGTGACTGTAATCTTTTGCTTCTACATCGGCTACCAGTTTCTTTACATTCGCTAACTATTCTCAAGTCTAAATAGAGTATTGTGAATACCTCCCCCCACCCTCTCCCAATTTCTGGTAGATGGTGTAGAAAGTCTGTGATTATCAATTGCCGGTTCGTGCGTGAATGAGCGAGAGGCTCCCAATAAGAACAAGTAAACGCGAAGCAGGCTACCGAATATTGACACTTACAAAGTACTCACCGACGTACTGTTGATAACCGCGCATGGGGCCCCCCTGTCCGCAGGCCATAAAATCTGCGATGGTTCAACCCAGATTATATGTTTCTTCTATTGCGTGCACATCAATAGTGTCCGTACACACATTTTTAAATAATACCATCATCATCAGAATTGTTTTTAACTGAAAAACTTCTTAATCTCTTTTTGTTTTGTTTATTTTGTGAGGTCGAGCAGCCGACCTCAACCTCAGAATTTGAGGCTGAGGTGAGGTTGAGCGAGGTCGGCAGGGGCCTCAGAAAAAGTGAGGTGAGGTCGTCTCAGGAGACCTCAACCTCCAATGATGAGGTCTAGGTGAGGTCGAGATTTTTGAGGTCAAATGCCCACCACTGCTATAGACAGTCTATAGACTATAAATAAACAAAAAGAAATGTGCAAGAAGGCAATGTAGGCTATAAGAAATCTATAGACTGTCTATAGACCATTTTTGTAAGGACCTTCTTTTTACTCTTTGCTCGCCCTCCACGCTAACCTTAGACACCACGCTATGATTTTCTGCCGAGCCTCGTGAAGACCCTTCTGTAGCGGAGAGACTCTGTCCCGCCGAAGAAGCCCGGCGCCTTGCCGGACTTCGTGTTATCGCCTCGCATGATCGATCTAAGGCTTGCTACGACGCCCATCGCTGACACGTCAATTAAAGCCCTGGTGGTTTCGTCTTTTTGTCGCGGCCTGTCAGAAAGGGGGTTGTCTCAGAAACCTCTGTGCCACCTCGATGGATCGTATGTTACCACTGCCCAACTTAGCGAGCTCAATTACCGCATAGCGCGCCTCACGGCAAGCGGCCGTCGTTCTGCACGGAGTGAAGTGACTCACGTTGCCCGGCTGAAGCCCTACCATTCGCGCGGCCTTTTTAACTCGCCCTGCGGGCTTCAGCTGCGTAGGGGTAAGTGTGACGCCCATGAAGAGGCGATGCTTCTTCTGCATGGTCGGCATCAGCGACTACGCAGAAGGTAAAGAGAATGTGGTAGATGCGCCTCGTGATCGGCAAGCGGGCCAAGCTGGCTCCAGTCGCCCGTCCTGGTCTGAATAAGTCCCTAGTCGTAACAATGTTTCTCCATATCAAGACAGACACTGCGACCAAGCGGGCTAAAGCTGTACGCAGTAATATCTGCATCTACCTGCGGCATAGATACCATAGCAATGAATGTAACTTATGGACGAGCTCAGAAAGTTATTGTGTCTGTGTGCATGATTAGAGTCTAAATAGTGATTGCGCCTTATACTCACAGGCTACACTGTTCGTGACTAAGGAAAGATACCTCAGGAGCAAAATTACCAGCGACGTATTACCAACACACCCAAGCCTATTCACTTCTGTACACTGTTCATCCCTTGCATAACAACGCCGCCTTCTCTCCTTGCGGCAATATTCGATTAGTAACGCACCAGGTGCGCAGGGATGCATGTACTTTTTTAATCTCATTGTTTGTCCTCCGGCTGTTTCAATCGATTTGTGAAACGGCGAGCAGGGTTATGTGCTCAGCGTTACGTACTGTGCGCGGCAAAAAACGCAAAGGGCAATATCCCGCTTTACGTCCCTTCCAATAGATGATTGCTACTGTGCGTTTGTTTTATTTGAACTTTCGTACTCTTAGCTATAGAGACATGCTCTAGGGGTCCGAGCGGTAGTTCCAGGCGCTGTACTTTGTAACGTTTCATTTCGTTTCCGTTTTATTTGGTCGTTACGGCAGTCGTGACGAAATAAGAGCTAGTCGGTAAGCAAACGAACAATCTCAAACAGGGCCGGACTAGATGCTGCGCCACCTCTTGTCACCCTGCCGTCGCATCCAGTCCGGCCGTGGCACAGCGACCATGCTGCGCCAACTCGTCTAACAACCTTCGCAAAATTTATTTCCCGACACGGAAGTGCTCCCATAAAGCACCTGAGGCATGTCTAGCTCCTCCTGGTACTCCATCACCTAGTTCGGCATGGGCATGGGGGCGCGCTTGCAAAAGTGGAATCATGCCGTGTTCGTGCGGTATGACATACTCATAAGTGACATCATAATGTCATCCAACGCAGCTCACGTCATCAATAGCAGTGGACAATGGCAGAGGGCCAAACGAAACGAAATCAAACGATACAATACACAGCGCCATGTTTCTTTCGTTGTTAAGCCCTTCTCATAGCGGTACATCATTCCTTATATTCAATGACAGCAGGATATTCAATTATTCTTAATGCCACCGTCCACATTTGAGACAGGTGTAGTATATAGGCAAAATGTTCTGCTAGATAGGCATTATTGACAACGTATGAATGTCGCATTCCATAACTGCCGTCAAACGGCTGTCGGTCATAACCATGCCTTCCAATATGTGACACATGACATCCATGTGTGACATCCATATGTGAGATGGTCACACATAGATGACAGGATTGTCGGTCTTTGCTCGAAATCTCCTTTGCGTGCATCAACGAAACTGCCGACATGCTGACAGCAGTCTATGACGACAGTAATTTTCTCCAAAACGTCCTTCATCAATACTTGCCGCTCTGAAGCTTCGATCTGCAGTCTAAAATTCCATGACAGCACTATGCTTGAGGCCTTGCGTCCCTCTTGCGAACCATTGCCCCATAGCGCCCTTTACGATAGCGTGGTTCGTTAATACGAAATGTCCTGAGTACTCTGATGCAGTTACTTTTGGTGATTGCTTCGATTCTTTATGTACTGTTTGCGACTTATACTAATTCCACGTTTCTGGTTTTGGTGCCACTTCTAACTTTACGCCATGTCTTCCTTATTTTCTGATTCTTTTGTGCGTACGTTGTGTAAATTTTTTTTTTCGGTACACTTCTGAACGGTCATGCTCATTCTGCAAACCAATTTAGTAGCTAAACAGAGGACGCACAATGTACTTTTGGAGATAAAATTTTCTAGATCACGCAACCGCAAATCTTGGCGCATAGGTGCAAGGTGTGCCACTGTTCTTTTGAATTCACTAGCATACATTAGAGAGCCCAAGAGCAACTTTCACCTCCACAGGTGCGGATTGCAACCACCGGCTGATAACAAACGTATACGTGTTGGTAGCTGGTCACGTGTCCTGGGGACTCTTGTCCTCGATAGTACAATGCATTGCAGTGCCCTCCTCTGATTGCATTATACTTAATCCTTTCCGGCACCATTTATCATTTTGATTTAGGAAAAATATATCTCTGCCTAAACCGAACATTCAGGTCTGAAGGGTGTCAATTTGTTAGGTCTACAACGTAAAACTAAAACGTTCATTTTTTTTGCGCGCAGATGCAAAATTCGTGATAAACTGTATAAGTTGGTGAAAAGTGGAACATTGAAACACCAGGATTTACAAAATCAACACCGAAGCGATTATGGAATCATTTTGTGTTTCGAAGAGCCACATGACGAAGCAATTGAGAAGAAAATAGACATCAGTACTGGTGGCAAGATCTGGCAAACCAAACTCACTGTTTTCACAATTTTTTCTTTCTTACGCTAGTTGGCACAAGGAAAGTGCCTTATTTGCAAGGTGAAAGATGCTCGATTCTTCCGAAACGAAGGGATCAGTGCGCACTAGAACACAACCTGAAAACAAGCTGTGACTTTTGAACGCACGCAGCCGAACGCAAAGCGCCTGAAACGATGAAACCGAAAGTTATCTAACTCGTTTACGTACCGTTCAATTTTCCTGTTTAGCGGTAAACTAATGACATTTTCATATAATTTGCTCGAAAATCTCACCAAACTACCATCTGACAGGAGCACATAATATAGGCAAATATTGAATGTCCATAAATGGTTGCGCGTCTAAAATAAGGAATATTCTGTGCAGTGCGAAAAACGCAGCCTATTTATTAAGGCAGCAGCCTCATATGACTGCCACTCGATTATATTGTTTCGGATAATAGCCCAGCAAGCATGGACGGGTTGCTGGCACTGTGTCCTGATGCAGTATAGCAAGGCTCAAGGCAATAAGGCTCTGTAATTTCCGTAACCTCATTTCTTGAGATCTCGTCACGCGGTTGCGTAACAATGTGACAATGACAAAAAGAGAGTTTTGCCTTCTTTGCTTTTTTTCTTTTTCCGCAGAGAGATTGCTTTTCAGGAGAGTGCTGGGGTAACGTGTAACAGCGGTACACATACGAGTAGCCTTTTCGCCACCACTTCCTGAAAGGATCCTCTTCTCCAAAATTGCCACGTCCTAAAAGAGGAGAAGGTGAAATGTCACCTGCAACATATTTTGTACGTTCTTACGTCTTCCCATCCTACCTTCAACACGAGCCTAGTCATTCATTTAGTTTCGCTTTGCGCTGCTGCAAGCTGCGCGAAAATTTGATAGGCGTACAAAGCGAGTGATATTAAATTACGCGCTTACGTACTTCACTGTTCTCTCTCTGTGAGCCTCCTTGCGAAGGACTCTGGGAAGCGAACTGCCGACGGTAATCTGCTTCATGGGTTTTTTGTTTATTTTTTCAAGTTCATCTATATAGTGTAAAGCGTAGTAATGTGCGGTGGAGGCGCGGATTTTCCCCGCAGTCCATTCTTCTCCTTGCTAGCAGCGAGTTGAATATTTAATGCAGCACCGATCGCTCATGCCCATCTTTCTAGCCACCACTGCAACAGGTGCGACGGCCTCACATAACCGGACAAGCCACGTTTTTGTGCTCGTGCTCAGCTGATAGGCTAAACATTGGGATACAAAGGAGCTTCAAACGATATGTATCGGGATATAAAAGAAATTGATAGGGTAGTACGATTGAAATGAGATGCAGCGTTGAGGTGCATGAATCGCACTTTGAGTCCCTTAAACCCGAGAGATTACACATTCAGAGCTTAGGGCAGCTTAAAAAGACATATGGGCCTGCACTTAAATCATTTGGCATACTTTCTTTTCCCATCCTTACGCTGTTCTCTTAAGGGCGTGTTGCATTTGTACCAGGTACTGTGTTAAACAAAGCAAGCTGCCTCAATCCCGATGCAGATTTACGTGCAGGGCCATCCAAAATATGTGCGAACACGGTGAAGCGTGGGCGCACTCTGCGGAGCGGGAGGGAGGGGGGGGGGGGGCGCTAGTGTCATTTACGATTGGCCTAGGGCTGGGAACAGCGCCCTGTCGTGCATGCACATTCCCATTTATCCTGTTTATAACTTCGCATGACGTTAAAAGCTATATCGAGTCGCCAGGCAGCAGCGACTGTCATACATGCACGACAGAGCATGCTGTTCGAGTGTTCTGGAAGGATGTGCGGAACACTGCACACAGCGAACTCAGAGCTTTTTTCGAGAGTATGTTGCAGTCAGCAGCAGTTTCTTTGTTCCAGGTGAATTCAGCATGCTTCAGATCACAACTATGGTGCTTATTTATGCAACTATAGTCAACGTAGTAAATACTATCTGAAGAAAGTTAACTTGGTGGCATGTCGGTTGCCATTTTCGTAGACTGGTTTTGTCACCAGTAAATCATTTTTAATGCGTCAGCATTATGAAGAAGCAGGGAATAAGGAACGGGATACAAGAGAACCGACACACACGAGCGCTAATCTGTTCCCTACTGTACGGATCTTTTTGGGCTGTGCTCCTTCATAATGTCCAGTCACTAGATCGTCCAACAAGAGTACCTTAATGCGTTAGTATTAGAACATCCATTATCGAAACAAGTATCCGCCGTTGGCTTTCTCGTGTGAAGGCTCGGTTGGCAGGAAGAAAAGTGGAGACTAAGAAAACCCCTCTTCATTTTCAGAGAACAGGAGGAGGAAGGGAAAGAAGGAATGGGAAGTAGATATTGTATGTGCGTGAAAACAAATGTTGAAGAATTGAGAAAGAAAAGTTTTTCTGGTTTGTTTCATTGCCCAGATGAAAGCAAAAAAACGCCAAAATTTCCAAACGGAGTTTTCTGCAGAGCACCACCTCGCTGTGCACTGAAAATTTGGTCTAAATAAGCTGTTCTGGAGTCTGCTAAGCGCCTGCAGCCATTCGTACGGTGGCAAAATGTTTGTAGCAACCAACCGCTGACTCCAGTTGCATGTCGGCTACGCCAAGTTCCCCCACAGTCTGCGTCATTTGAAGGACACTGGTCTCAGTTCGATAATGTGCTTACGAAGCTAAGCAACTAGCTTGTTTGAAAACGCTTGCGAAACTTGTCTACGCGGACTCGAACCTCTCCGTGGGATACGTGCATAAGCAAGCATTTCGCAACCTATAGCAGTGACAAGTCAGAGTGATACAATGCTTTGGATCGGTTGTATTTTAAGCAACATGTCATCATCCTTGCCTGAAAAGGCTTTACCGGAGGCAATTTTTTGTACCGGAATGGGGGCTAACTGTAATAATGTTGATGCTAGCACGCGCCCTCTTTTAAACACCGGAACACCCCTGCGGTGGCCTAGCGGTCTGAGCATCCGCCTCGCATGCGGAAGGTGCGGGGCTACATCCCCGATGCCGCCGTGCACCCACCATTGATACAATGGGTGAAAGCTTTCCCCTGGCCTGGTGCTCGGCTTATTTAGGGTGAAATGCTTGGGAAATAGCTCTCTGGCAACACATTTTGGTAGACATGAACACATTGTGCCATGGCGCTCTTTGGCCGCAGATGCCCTTGCGCCATGAAAATTTACAGTCGTCAAACACCGAAACAAGTTCATGCGCCATCAGCCATGTCATGCTGAATGTTCCGGTTCTTGTCCAAAACGTATACGCAGTGCTATCAAGAACCATTTGTCGGATATCAAGGCTACTGAACCTCACCCTACAGTTTGAAAAGCTAATGTGAATGTCTCGCCAGTAATTTGAGAACCAATGAAAATCACGCCTGATCACAAAGGGTTTCTCGGTCCTATCTGCCATATAACAGATTGTAGCAACATGTTGCAGTTCGGCTTCACGCTCAATGCTATCAGTTGCGCTAGAATGGCATCTACTTGTGCTCTGTTCGGATAGCATGAAGTGCCGCTATACGTGCGTGTTTAAGATATAAGCTGACCGTGCTCTCGAACACGGAAACCATGGTTAAGAAAGAGTTCCGCTTTTAATGCAATGTCTAGTGTTGCCGTCCAACCAAGATCCCAGAGATGTCCGGTTTCACGAAATTTTCTAATCGGTTGAGAGAGGTGACGTGATCTTGTGACGCCTTCATAACCTACCCTGATGGGCCACCCTGGTTGGTTTGAGAGGTCCCGTGACTTTCTGACATCATGGTGACCTGCCCACCGTGCTTTTTGGTAATCTGTCTACCGGATTGTAAGCAGCCTGCTCACAGTGGAAGGCGGAGATTAAATTAATATCTTGGTTGAGTGAGGTCACGTGATCTTTTGACGTCAACACAACCTGCCCACCGAGTTGTGAGCAAACTAGCTTTTAGGCGGCAACCTAGATAGACAATCGAAATCAAAAATCAGAAAAAAATTGATGCATGCAAATGTCGGCGGTGTCACAGCATAGCGGATACTTTCTCAGCTAGCAGACTGAATATGGCGGTATGAACCGACAAGTGCAAAGAGACTGACGTATACACGCTTGCGCACGTTGCTTCATACGCTAATACAAATGTCAAATCGAATGCAATCGCGTTCCTTTCTTAAGCCGACTTAAGTATTCCCCTAAATCTATTTAGGTGAGTCGTATCGAATGAAGTATTTATTTCACCAGCCATATTATGAATCTCCTTTTTACCACTTCCGTCTTTTTTTTTTCGCGATACGTAGTGAACACACCTCGCAAATTTTCAGAGATTTAAAACAAAGCGCGTTCATTGGGCAATTAAATACGGTAGGACCTGGTAGAAGCGTGGGAAGAGTACTGTAAAGCGATAGCTGCAACTTTCTGCGAGATAAACAGACGGCCGCGTTAGGTCGTCACCGATAACCAACGGAAGTGTTATTCAGGCAAGCCGGGTACTACGGCACTCCGAAGAATGTGCCAGGAGATTCCTATGAGTTCGACCGAACCTGGGCTTTGCGCTAGGTGCTCGCTTGTAGTGAGGGCAGGCCCGCTTACTTATTGCTATTTGTTAATTACGGTCATCATCACCATCAACCTGACTACACCCACTGCAGGGTAAAGGCCTCTCCCATGTCCCTCCAATTAACCCTGTCCTCAAAAGTCTCCGCGATTTTTTTACCTAATCGGGAACTAATGAAGCTGTGAAGAGACCTAACCGAATGCGGATGGAAGGTTTTGTAAGTTTGTTTCTTTTTTAAGTTGTGTGAAATGGTGGGATTTCGCCTGAAGGCAGGACATTGTGGCCGGCCGGAAATAAACTAATGGCTACTTGATGGCCACGTGTTGACAACAAGCAGGCCATGTGCTGGCCATCTGCTGGCCACGTACTGGGCACCACTGTTCTCGTGGCACTGCTTTTGAAGCGAGGTGTATCCTCATCAGGCTGATGGGCCTACCTCTAGCGACTCATGGCCACTTGCTGGCCACGTGTTGACAACATGTAGGCCTTGTGTTGGCCACGTACTGGCCACGTGCTGGGCACCGCTGTTCTCGTGGCACTGCTTTTGATGCGAGGCGTATCCTCATCAGGCTGATGGGCCTACCTCTAGCGACTAATGGCCACTTGCTGGCCACGTGTTGATATGTAGGCCGTGTGCTGGCCATCTGCTGGCCACGTACTGGCCACGTGCTGGGCACCGCTGTTCTCGTGGCACTGCTTTTGAAGCGAGGCGTATCCTCATCAGGCTGATGGGCCTACCTCTAGCGACTAATGGCCACTTGTTGGCCACGTGTTGACAACATGTAGGCCGTGTGCTGGCCATCTGCTGGCCACGTACTGGCCACGTGCTGGGCACCGCTGTTCTCGTGGCACTGCTTTTGAAGCGAGGCGTATCCTCATCAGGCTGATGGGCCTACCTCTAGCGACTAATGGCCACTTGCTGGCCACGTGTTGACAACATGTAGGCCGTGTGCTGGCCATCTGCTGGCCACGTACTAGCCACGGGCTGGGCACCGCTGTTCTCGTGGCACTGCTTTTGAAGCGAGGCGTATCCTCATCAGGCTGATGGGACTACCTCTAGCGACTAATGGCCACTTGCTGGCCACGTGTTGACAACATGTAGGCCGTGTGCTGGCCATCTGCTGGCCATATACTGGCCACGTGCTGGGCACCGCTGTTCTCGTGGCACTGTTTTTGAAGCGAGGTGTATCCTCATCAGGCTGCCGGGCCTACTTCTGGAGACTTCCGGGAACTCTAGGGAAAGTCTTCCGTTTGAAAGGTTTGCGAATGGTGCATGAATGTGTGGACTGACACGTGAAGTACTTTCCCCATCTGTTTTCTTATCATGCTTTATTCTAAATAGTCTCTTTCGCTTTCCCATACAGTAAACAACGTATTAAATGGTTTTCCTAAGAATAAGGCCCCGGAACGTCCCCTAGCTCCTTCTTAAAAAGCCACCAGATACTTGTTCCCAGCTTCAATCCCTGCAGTCGGCACACTGACTATCACTTTCTCATCGCGTAAACATTGTAATAAATGGTTTTCCTCTTAATAACATTTCGGAACGTCCGTTACCTCTTTCACAAAGCGTCAGAAGAAACCCTAGCTTCAACCTCTGCAGTAGGACACTGCTTACGAAAGGCATAATACTATACAAACAGCCCGTCTCAGCAGTGTTATTTTTAAGTACGAGTAGTTTCTACGAACTTAGTAAAGCGTCAGACCTGACTAAAACCGGGACCTGGCGCAATCAAACTAAAATATACAAGTAGGCAAGCACGTTACATTACCGGACAAGCACTATAACGCTGAAATTAAATTCCAGTAGAACTGGCATGGCATTAAATATCAAGTATGTCTATAGGTCAGCAGCTTTGCCCTATACTCAAAAATGTTAGTAGAAAACGACATGGCAAATGTTAAAATCGATTTGCGCGGGAATGAAACGTCGCATTCTGCTAAAGTTGGTGGAAGTATAAACAGGAATGAGAGAAAAACCTACGGCATAATTTTCATTTAAACGTGGCAACCTCAAAAAAATTTGGCGGTGGTTTAGCTCTGGTTAAACCTGGAGTGACGCGATAGCTACAGCTGGCAGATTGGAACTTGGTCACATGACCAACCACGTGATCAGCCACGGCACCGCGCCTCCGGCAGCTGCTCCGCACCACATGACCAACCACGTGACAGCGTGGCGAACCGAAACGGGGTGGCAGCGTCGCCACGCTGAAAGCTCGAAATGCTACCGTAATGTAGCTATCGCTACAAAACTAGGAGGGAGCATGACGTCACGCGCTCAGCCTCTGCAAGCTATCCTCCTCTGACGCCGCTGCTGACTCTTGGGAAATAGGCCCTCCACAGTTACCAGACTGCCAACCAGCTTGGATCGCGGCGCTTTTTAGTGAACGTCCGTGCTCCGCAACACAGCGAGCGAGCGAAACCGAAACCGAAATTCTGCTAAGAGCTACCGCTGCCTTGTCACGTGAGGACCTATTTCGCATGATACTTTTCATTATATTTTTTTATGACTAGGCTTCAAGATTATGACGTCACGCTCCCTCCTAGTTTTCTTTCCTCCATGCGGCGCAGCCACAGGGTAGCGGCGCTGCCACGCTCGAAATGCTACAGTAATGTAGTTATCGCTACAAAACCAGAACGACCCTCGAAGAGCAGAGGCGGGTTTTTGCATTTCGCCTGCACCTAAATGCAGCCGCAGGCCTGGGATTCATTCATTTGCACAGAAAGCACGATCGCACTACGCCACCATCAAACTGCCAATGCGCGGCTGGGATTCGATTACGCGACCCTGGGATGATGAGCAGCCGAACGCCACAGCCACTCAGCGACAGATGCCGTGTGACAATTTTTTTGGCAGATGGTGTTTTCTTCTGTCAGGCGGTTCGCGCACAGGCACAAGTCACGAAGTGTCCCGGCCATTTCTCACCTCTTAGAAGACATCGGCTCGACGATGTAATGATGATTATGGATTTTTATGACGCAAGGGCATCTATGGTCAAAGAGCACCATGGCACAAGGTATTTTCGACTTCTCAAGGTGGGATCAAAGAACCATTTCCCAGGCATTTAACCCTAAATAAGCCGAGCACCAGACCATGGGAAAGCTTGTGCCCATTTTATTACCGGTGGGTACACGGCGGCTCACGGGATCGAACCCGACATCTCCCGCATGCGAGGCGGATACTCAACCACTTGGCCACCGCTGCGGTGTCGACGTAATAATGCTTTTATGGGTTTTTGTTTGGGGAAACTGCTGCCAAGGGATAGGGTGCAAGAAAAGTGTGCATATCTATTCACGATTCATTTCAAATTGACTGCGAAGACTGTCAAAATAAGGCACTCCAGAATTTTTCGCAAACATTCTCTCTCTCTCTCTCTACTGAGAAATTTTTTGTAGTTGTAACACTTTTGAGAGTTCGGCGAGCTGACTGTATTCACATTAGAGTGACATAATTTGTGTTAATGTGTTATTGAATACATGCTTGCCATTCTATACTGCAATTTCGTGTATTTCATGCTCTTTCTTGCTTTCACCTGGATACATCTCTGTAAAAAAATGAAAATTGTTTTTTTTGGGGGGGAAGGAAATGGCACAGTATCTGTCTCGTATATCGGCGGACACCTGAACCGCGCCGTAAGGGAAGGGATAAAGGAGGGAGTGAAAGAAGTAAAGGAAAATGTGGTGCCGTAGTGGAGGGCTCAAAAATATTTTCGACTACCTGGGGACCTTTAACGTGCACTAACATCGCCCAGCACATGGGCGCCGTAGCGTTTCGCCTCCATCGAAACGCAGCCGGCACGGTCGGGATATAAACCCCACTTACATGATTTGCATTGTATAAGCGCTTGTATAACTGAGCTAATGAACAAGTCTTGGGACGGGGAGGACTTACCGGAGGAATGGAAAGTCTCTAAATTAGTACTTATCCCTAAGCAGGCAAAAGTCGATCTGGGCAACATGCGACCCATCTCTCTGGCGTCTTGCTTGGGCAAGCTCATGGAAAAGGCGGTGCAGACAAGAGTCTCGCGCTACATGGAGAGAGAGGGACTCCGGACTGCTGAAATGGTAGGCTATAGAGCGCGTCTTATGCACAGGACGTTATGTTAAGGCTTAAACATGATATAGTTGATGATCCCGACGGAACCAAAGGGGGCCGGGCAATCTTGGGGCTAGATCTTACAAAAGCCTTCGATAATGTGGAGCATAGAGCGGTCCTTGCAGGCCTCAGTGAGGCCGGAGTAGGCAACAAGTGCTTTAACTGTGTCAAAAGATTCTTCAGCAATAAAAAGACCACTCTAAGCTTTGTAGGGCTCTCCTTAAAGCAGATTGGGCTCGGCAATAAGGGGACCCCTCAAGGTATAGTCCTCTCTCCAATTCTATTCAATTTTGCCATGAGAGGACTGTCCCACAGGCTAAATAAAATTTAGGGGCTAAAGCACATCATTTATGCCGGTGATATAACCATTAGGACAGCAGGGGGAACGAAAGCTGACATCTCATACCGGCTGCAGGCAGCGGCAGAGGTAGTTGAAAACTATGCTCTGAAGAGAGGGCTTTCCTGCTCCCCTCAAAAATCTGAGATCTCGCTTAATACCAAAAACCAGATGAAGAAAGAGACTCGCTTCCCTCACCTATACGGCCCGATAGAGGTTGTCGTTGGGGGTAGGTTAGTACCTAGGGTTGACACTATAAGAGTCCCAGGATACTTTCTCCGGAAGAACGGAGGTAACACAACCACTATAAAGAAGCTTAGCACCTATGTCGCCCAAGTTATAGGTATCTTTATGTGGATCTCACTCAGAAACAAAGGCCTGCGAGAGCACTGTCTCCTGAGATTAGTACAAGCATTCATAGTTAGTAGGGTTGCATACGCGACTCCATTTCTGAATCTTAGTCAGCAAGAGGAGGAGAAAATAGACACGTTAATACGAAATGCATACATAAGAGCTCTCGGCATCCCATCTAACTCCTCAACGGAGAAACTGCTTAGTATAGGAGTCCACAATACCTGTGCGGAGATCACCAGCGCAGTAAGAGAAGCGCAAATTTGGAGGCTTAGCTCCTCAATAGCAGGCAGGCAGATCCTCAAAGACCTAGGGGAGAGCAAAAGGAAACCCCCGTATACTGCAGAGCTAATCCCCTTAGAGATACGGAAGCATCTCGAAATTGCCTATATACCTAAGAACATGCACCCGGAGCATGATAGAGAAAGGAGAAGACATAGAGCTCGAACAATAAAGAACAATCTTGCCCGGGATTCACCGGGTAACAAAGCCTTCTGCGACGCAGCCTGTGCGTCCGATGGCGCCTACGTCATTGCCGCCGTTGATGGGAGTAGGGAGAAAGTGACTGTAGCAATGATTAACACTAGGAATGCGTTAGTGGCAGAGGAGGCTGTTATTGCCCTTGCGTGCGTCAGTACCAAAACCAAGATCATCTTGTCAGACAGTGAGGCAGCTGTTCACAACATTTGTAAGGGGACGGTCTCCAGTGAAGCCGCCAAATTAATAAGAAGGTACCCCTCAAGCAGAGAGGTCTCCCTCACCTGCTCATGCTCATGAGCTCCTGCTCAGGGTTCCTGCTCATGAGGGCATTCCGGGGAATGAGGTTGCTCACAGCTTTGCTCGAGAATTATACATCCGAGCTGCTCTGGAAGTGCCCCTGAGCGGGAATAAAGACCCTCTCATAACGTATAAAGAAATAACCGAAGCACCTAGACTGTATAGGAGAACACTCCCACTTCCGGATAGGTAACTCACGCCAAAGGAATGCAAGGCCTGGAGGAGGCTTCAGGACAACAGATTCTTTCCGTACTCTATATTACACGATGAAAATACTGGGGAGCCTGAGCTCTGCAGTAGCTGCCACAGAATGACCTCGCAAAATCACTTAATTTGGGAGTGTCGGGATTCTCCTGGGGCTAAATCACAAAGCATTCAAGACCTTGCCACCTGGGAAGGGCTGATCCGGAGCCACAACCCGGATCAGCAAAGACTCCTCATCCGTCAGGCGGAGACAGCTTACTACAGGACTCTCTCCGCGGTCTCCGGTGCTGAGAGCCGGCCGGGAGGCACCCCCTCCTAATTGCTGCGCCCCGACCGTGAGGCCCCATGATTACGGGAATAAAGTTCATTCATTCATTCATTCATTCATTCATTCATTCATTCATTCATTCATTCATTCATTGTATAAGCGCTTTGTATTTTGGAACTGTTGTATCTTTATTTGTGATTTTTTCCTCTAAGTGTACCCGCGCCTTTATAAACGCACTCTGAGGTTGACAACATACAGAAATAATTAATAAATTAATAGCGTACCATCAACGCACCAACGTGCACATGCACACAAACGAAGGTGCACACATACAGTGGACACAGAACGTCCACTGCGAAGAGGTTACATTCACTCTTCCCCTGATAACGGTGTCGACGGGCTCTGCCAACGGAGCAGCAACCACGAAGCGGCATCATCATCGGCATCGCGGCGGCGCTCGATCGGCATCGCAGGCTCCGCAATGCACCTGTGCGGAATGAAAATCTGTTCCCACCCACTCCAGCATCCAAAAGGCCAGGGCGGTTCTCACGCGCGGCTCAGCTATGGCTTCCTGCATGGGCCTATATAGCACTCGTAGGTTCCTCCTCTGGAGCCGGCAAGGAAATAACAACCACCCAATGCTTTCGGAGGGCTTTCGGCACGTGCCATTCCGGCGCGCTCATCGACTCGTTCCAGCTCATTAGTGGCGGGTTGCGCGCGCGTACGCACACTTGGAACGTGTCGACACCGTCGAATCGGCCGTGGTTCTTTTCGAAGCGCCGCTCGTGGTTGTACGTGGGGTGAAAAAATTCCAAAGAATGTTCCATTACTTTTTCGTGTTTGTTTCTTTGATGAGCATGCAGCGCGAGCCGGGAAGTGATGCTTATTTACGTGCTCGACTCTGCGTGAAATAAAGAAAAAGAAAAAAGACGTTCGTATTCACTGACATCTCACTCACTTTCGCTGTCTTTCCATGTATGCAAAACAGGCGGAAAACTAACAGTGAAGCAAAAGAGAAGCTTTTCGAATGTGCAAACAGCCGCTGTGCTTCGGCTGTTCGTAGCCGCAAATGAAAGTGCTATATCAATAACGTGCGCTCCGCGTAATCATCTTGTGGGGAGAAAAGGGACGGGAAGATGATCGTGTTAAATTTATTTTATTTACCTCTTGAGCACGTGCTTCTTAGGAAACAGAAATTAAAGAGAATAAAACCGGAATACCAGTCCACAGCACTGACTGCAATCTATCTGTCGTAAAAAATGCATTCATTAAGACGCTTGATAGAGCTATAAATCATTCGCTAAGACTAGTACAAGGTATCATTGGCTGCATTCGAGAACGAACCAGAAATTCTCTCCCGTGCGCTGCGTGTGCAAGATGAAACAGAAGTAAAAGAAAGAAAAACACGAGTAACTGTCCTTGTTTAGATCCCTTTGGGAGTGGTACTTCGTCTTATCTAACCTTGAAGCCCGCATGTTGCATGCACATTAGCAGGAACCTTCCGACTGCAGAAGTAGCAAAGCGTTACATAACATTCTGTGGAATGTTTTTTTCGCTAATCAACGCTAAAGCGTTCTCATAATGTTCGCCATAGACGTCGTCAGGACGATCTTCGGCAGATTTCAATGATTGCCTTAACTTAGCCCCATTCAACATGTTTATGAGGAACACACAGAAAATTACACGCTGGCTCACTAAAACCGGCCACAAAATACTGGCCGCGGCGGCCGCATTTCGGTGGAGGCAAAATGCAAAGGGCGTCCAGGTGCTGTCAGTGTCAGGGCGATGTCAGGCGATGTCGGTGCAAGTTAAAAAAAAAAACAGGCCGTCTAAATTAATCCGAAGCTCTTGACTGCGGCGTTAAATTCCACATGCCACTATCATTGCCTCTGGCTTCCGATTCCAGATCCTTGAGCCAAACCAAGCACTGCCCCTGAACAGAAATTCTAGCATGTGGAGCAAGTCCTGTTGCAGCGAAGCTCTGATGTGCTGTCACCCGAAAGCCAATAATGGCCCGGTTTCAAAGCAGAGAGAACCTCGAACGGTACGTCGAGCAGTGGTCGGAACCTTTTACTTTCCGAATCAAAATGCGGCACTCTTTTTATCAATAAGAGTGGTTGTAAGGGTATAGTGGTCTTTTGTATAAAAAAAAATAAAACAGAAGCAAAAGTTGCCTGCCGGCTGCGGTAACTGCTATCTATTACATGAATTACCTGATCTGCGCTCGGCAGAAACAACGTGCACTGACATCGCACAGGAAAACGCTGAGGCGCCCTTGTGCTGCCCCACCTAGTGGCTGTAAGGGCGTGACCCTTCAGGTCACGGACCCCAACACGTCTCTCTATAATTAATAAATGTTTTTACCACCACCACCACCCTTGTGCTGTGCGATGTCAGTGCACGTTAAAGATCCCCAGGTGGTCGAAATTATTCCGGAGCCCTCCACTACGGCACCACTTTCTTCCTCTCTTCTTTCACTCCCTCCTTTATCCTTTCCCTTACGACGCGGTTCAGGTGTCCAATGATATATGAGACACATACTGCGCCATTTCCTTTCCCCAAATACCAATTATTATCATTATTATTAAACAAAAGGGACAGGGGAGAAGATAGCGAGGAGAAATACAGAGGGAAGGGATAATGAGATAGGGCAGGAGAGATAAAATATATAGAATGCAGTGCAAAGCAGCAAGGTGTGACTGTGATTTTCAGAGGAGTGCGTTACAGCCGTCATACTATGCTATCCTGTTGAGCCTTTCCGCTAGCGCAGCGTTGGTCCGCAAGCTAAGCGGCGGCGTTGCGCAACACTTCACTTCACAGTGTATAGCTTAACTACATTTGCGCTAGACTCACTGCGTAATAATCAACACTGCGCTCGCTAACTGGATACCTGGTTTTCTTTCCAAGTGCTCACAATATGCATTTCAATTCGACCAGATCGCCGGTCATTGATGTTTCATCAGGGCGTACCATAGGTTTCTGCTGGGCCTATAACTATCCTTACTGCGCATTAATAATCTGCTGCTTCATATATAACAAACATATTGATGTACACTGATGTTTCAGTGCTCTACTACGCAATTATCGCAGGATGTGTGCAAGACGTGTATAATCTGACCACTGAATAAATAATTTAACCGTTCACTATTACCTTCTTAATCAGCATTTCCCAACCTTTTGCAAGTGATGGTCTACATGGTAGATGAGCGTAACTTCTTGAATATTTCAATTTCCTTGTATATGGGCTAATTTAATTCTTTTTGCACGCATTCATGCAAACGCAGTTACCTAAACAGAGTACTGTAATATAAATATAATGGTTGTGCGATTTTGCATGACATGTTCTGGTCAAAATGCATCACTCATTTCTAGCAAACGTTTTTAAATAATCTGCCCCCGCGCCAAATTTTATCCGCTGCCCCGTCGTACAGTAAGTTGCTTCCTTACAAAATCCTTATCCGTCCAGTCCTAAACATAGCTTAGTCATACGCAGCAAGGCTGAATGGTGGTCCGGTTAATATGGCATGTTGGAGAGGATTTTTGACAGCCAAAATGACGTACACACAAGGGAGAACAACACTGGACGAGGACTGGACCAACAACTGAAATTTTAGTTCAACATAAACCGCTCAGTCACAGCCACGCATGCGCCAAGCCAGTATAGGCAATCTACACAAAGTCGTTCAAAAAATCAAATTCTGAGTTCTACATCTAAGTTCCCAATCAATTCCCCATCTCTAGCGCTCATATCTAAGGAATTTGATTTTTGAATTCATTTACGTAGATAACCTGTTCTGGCTTGGCGCATGCATGCATGGCTGTTACTCAGCGGTCTGTGTTCAATAAAAATTTCAGCTGTTAGTCTAGCCCTCGTCCAGTGTTGTTCTCCCTTGTGTGTAAATCTTCTTTGCTGGTAAAAATTCTCTTGAACCTGTCCCCCCCCCCCCCCCCATCCACAGACTATAAATTACTACTAAACAAAGACCTGTCTTCTTTTTCAGTCATGTTCTCACCTGCTTCTAACCATTCTACGTTGGGCCCCTCACCACTTCGTTCACGTCGGCGTGTTGAATGACCCAAACTTTTACTTGCCGTAACTCTTCACAATTTGAGTTTCTTGGTAATTTTTCAACTTTTCTAAAACACCAACAGCATGAAGCCATTATGATTTAGATATTTAAAATTTACTCCTCCTACTGACATGTTTAAATAGTCTTTCTGGCAAGCGCAGTGCATATGTAGTACTCATTTCTTTTTTTTTTACTGGAACTCTGCCTTTGAAGACATCTTTAGGTGTTGCTTGTTGAGGCAGATCTGATTTTTCTTTGACGAAAAGTTTTATATGCAGCTTGTAGTGCCTGATGTGTTCCTGCTTTTGTTTTTGTCTACTTTGGAGCAATTCTTAGATACGTCCTACTGTGACTGAAGTATTTGTGCTTCGAAGCACTACTACTTTGCACGTTGAAAAGCGTTTTATGCTCTTTGTAGTGAGTGATGCTATTGTAATTCTTGTTTAATTTTCCCCACTGCAATAGCCTCAGTGAGGCTGCAATATGTGAAAATAAATGAATAAATAACCCAGTTATTACCATGAGGCTCCTTCATGGCCCCAGAAGGCACATTATTGAGATACCTCCCCCCCCCCCCCCCCCCCCACCCCTAGACTTCTTCCTGGCCCCACCTGGCTAACATTCTGATTGTACAGCCGTATGACACTGAGGTCTCCGTTTATTACACATAACCTCAAAACATTTATTTACCCCTTCAAAAGAAATCTATTCAAAATGACTCTTCTGAAAAGTTTCCAAGGGACTACGCCGGCGTCTACGCCCACGCCATTTTTACCCGTGATATCTCCATGGAGCATCCCCAGCTATCCCAAAAATTCCATGGTATTATATACAAAGAGTCTTCGTGTTGTCTTCGCAATTCAGAATCACTCGCGCATAGCAGTACCGTATTTACTCGGTTCTAACCGGCCCGCGATTGTAGCGCGCGCCGGTTCTTCAACGTCGGGAGAAAAAAGTGCAATGACTTACATTGTAACGCGCACCAGAGTTTCGTGCTTCGATGAAGAAATACGCACCCGATTTCCGCTTGCCACCGTGCACAGAATCACCTTACTTTAAGTGTTAGGTTTTCTCGTTCCTTCGCATCCTGGTCGGCTTCCGCCGTGCAGACCAGATGCTGCGCTCCGATAACAAAATGGCGCGTTCTTCTTTCGACAAGAGCTCCAGCGGCCGTGCGGCACGCGGCGAACTTGGCTGGGCGCAAAGACGCTTGTGCGGCCTGGATGGGAGCGTCGGCGGCAATTGCGAGCTCGGCGCGGGGCTGCCAGCTGCGCCAATGTCCGCTTAGAAAGCTTTCGCACGAAAGGTTCTCTTTTCGTGCTGGGTTAGCGTCCACCCATCAGCTTCCGCACTTCATGAACGAGATGGAAGCCATATACATCGAGTTTCAACACCACCGCCAGCTTTTTTCCAAGTTACGAATGTTGGAATGGAGACGAAGAAAATCCCCCAAGGCTTTTAGTTACCCCTACAGTACAGTTGTCTGTGGAAGGGGTAATTATGAAGCGTGACATGATGATATTCGGTGATCTGCCGTTAGCCTCTTACCAGATACACATGCGGTATCCCGGTTACATTCGTGTGTATACTGACGGTTCCAGTCTTCAAAATTTATCAGCGTCCGCATTTGTGATTCCGCACCTGAATGAGCGACGGGCATGTAAACTGGTTCACGCGGCAGAAACAACGACTGCTGATTTTTACGCTATTTATTTGGCTCTACAGTTCATCTTCTCGGTGCAAGAACCGCGTATGTGGGTAATCTTTAGCGATTCCCAATCCGCACTGAAATCACTTCACAGCGTTAGTTTCATGCAGTGGAAATCTAATCTGGTATGCGAAGTTCATAAAGAATTTTCCAAGGTTACCACAAAGCAGCATATTATACTCTTCCAGTGGATACCAGGGCATTACTTTATTCCTGGAAACACTGAGGTGGATGCAGCGGCTAGGCAAGGACACTCCAATTTCCTCACTTCTGGCCTTCCGTTGTCGAGAGGCGCATTGCGCCGTTTCTCGAAGACAGTGCGCAATGAAATGAACTAAAATATGTGGTTTCAGCCAAACTATACAGGCTCTGATCTGCATTTCATTGATCCGTAGCTGAGGTTTAATATTCTATTATCTATCAGCAGAAGTTTAGAAACGTTCCTTCTCCGCTTGCTTTTCGGAACGGCTTACACGAAGCGCTTTCTTCATAGAATTGGCCGCGCAGACAGCCCACGGTGTGCGTGTAACCAAGAAAACGAGGATGTGGCTCACCTATTATTGGATTCCGAGTAGACGACAACCTGAGGTCGCGATTGAAGAGAGACTTGAGCGCTCGGAATAAAAGACCCTTAAGTCTACAAAAGCTCTTAGGCCCGTGGCAGGCATTTTAACTGCGAAAGTGAGCACTTGTGGCATACATAGCATTCCTTGAGGACAGCGCGGTATCCATGGGAAGCAGAAGTACTTGCTGTTGGGCTATTTGGTTCATCATAAGTTGGTAGTAGGCGCTCTTTCTGTGTCTGCGTCTTCCTGTGTTCGTTCCCTTGCGCCATTCAACTTTATCCTTGGGAAGTACCAGCTTAGTAGAATTGGAGTCAATGCTAGAGCTCTTACCTCTCGGTGTATTAGTGCTTCAAGATCTTTGTTATTTACTTTTGCTGTGTTTGCTACAAGGCAACTTATTTTTGTCTGTTTTTTTCTGTTTCTTTTGTGAGTGAGTGCTTCAATATCGTTGTTATTTACTTTTGCTGTGTGTACAGCAAATAAGCTTATTTTTGTTCTTCTCTTATTATTTATTCATATCTGTTATACATATCGTATTGTGTACCGTTCTCTTAACATTCTCAGTGTTTTTGTTCACTAATTAATGTTACTTCTTCTGGCACTTGTACTTTGTTTTATATGTTGTGCACTGTTTCTGTTTGTGTTATGTTGAAATGTATATCGTGGGACCAAGTGGTTGCTATGAATTAGTAAAAAGGAGTAGCCGGAGCCGCAATGCAGCACCAACCTCTCCTTTATTGCTCATGTAAATAAAAAAAAAAGTTCTTTTTTTTTTAACCCGGCATCGTAGTGAACTCGGCCCGTCTTCGCAACCGATGTTTCCATGTTGACTCAAGTCCTGGTTGGCGCCTTGCTGACAGAACAGTTCAGGTGCTGGCGAGACTTCTCGGCATCCAAGCCGCCATTTTTGTAGCGAAAGCTACACTAGGTTAGCAGAAGCGAGTTAAGCCGTGCCCGTCCGAGGCCACAGCTGCGCATGCGCCGTAACTACGGCAACCGGCTGCGCCGTTCCACAGGTGTTCCGCCGCTGCGCTGCGCCGTGCCATTCCTCAAAAACCAATTTCCAGTTTTCAGTTTTCCCTCCCTCTTTTATCCCTTCCCTTACGGTGCGGTTCGGTGTGTCTACCAAGATGTGACAGCTAGTGCGCCATTTCCTTCCCTCAAAAACCAAACAAACCGGAGTTTATTGGATTCATTGGCGTTCACAACGTTGTAGAGGCCGCTAATTTTCACAAAAGAAAAGGCGCACAACCAGCACCATGGGTCAGTGGAGACCTTAATTTCGCTTTCATGTACGTGGCGTGGTGTCCAACTACAAGAACCTGCTTTGATTGCGTTCCGTACACTGGTTAGCCAGCGCGCCCACAATGCAACCCTGGCAGGTGGCAGTCAATCGTGCGGTGCCGCGTGTCTGCTGCAACGTTGTCAGCGCTAATGCACGCAGCCCACATGTCTCTTTAACCACCTCCACGTACCCCGAAGAGCGACTGAGGCGTCCCCTGAACTAGGGCGCCAGTTGTGCGCCCTTCCTTTCCTCAAGATATCGGCGTCTGAAACGTTGTCAACGCCAACGCCAATGAACACAATGAACGCCGACAGCTTTCGGCTTGTATATCCTAGATTAGCTGAGCTAATACACATTAATTTCTTTGTGTTGCCGGCGACAATAGGGTTTTTCTGGCGTAGTTCCATTTTCAGACTCAATTCTAACGCGCATGTCATTCTTGGGCGATCTTTTTCAGAAAAGAAAGGTGCGCCTTAAAACCGAGTACATGCGCTATGTGTACTGTGTTGGGCGTTCATAAAATGCGTGAACCTGCCGTTGTCTTCATAATCAAGCATTTGAATCTGAAATATCATTCCTGGGTTAGTCTGGGCTTACAAGAATTAGATCGCATATAATTGAGCGTTATAACCAGCACCTGCTGCTGCTAAGCTTTGGAAACAAAAAAACCAGCTCAAAAGAAAGCTATCGAACTCCAGTCATTCAATGTATCCAGACCAGAGCCTTGTCGACGTAGGACTTCATCACAAGGCTGCGCGAAAGGCATCCCAAAACATACACATAATTGTGGTGGCACACGTTTTTAGGGATCGTGTACATAGCTAGAACATTCACCATCGCTGCCTATAATCAAGTCTTATTTTCTTGACATGCTTTTCTGGCCCTTCAATCCCAAGCTATATTAGCAGGCCATCGGTGCATTCCTCCTGCCCAGCATCTTTCTTCCTTCCTCTCTCTCTTTCTTTCCTTTCGCCCAAGTTTTCTATGCCTTCGTTTCCCCCACGTTGGGCGGAATTTCACACCAGGTATTTTTCTTCTTTCTTTAATGTGCTTGGATTGTTCGAGACTCAGACCCTTATTTTGGAGACACGTTCACTTATACTTTTTCACACGTGTACCCGGTTAACGACCAGCTGTTCAGAGTGTTTAATTTCAATATTGAACGCGCCAACATGTTCCTCAGTCATGTCTAGTTGTTCTGTTACCTCGATTAAAAAAAATGATCTCGCGATGTTTTAAGAACTACAGTTCTCTCCAGACAAAATTCAGTTTAGGACGAAGTAAAAAAAAAAGTGTCTGAACACTGCGCACTAACATCTTTTTCTTCCGCCTAAGCGAGTTTTTGCTGTCCAAGTATGTAATTACCTGCGGCAAATGTGAAAAATTTCGTGGTAAAGTAATTTTTTTTTCTTTTTTGTATTCTCGCAGAAAATCTCGACAGTTCAGCCGCAAGTAGCGTCATTAGCGGCGAAGCCAAAGATCGGGCTCGGGTTGCTCTTTCTTTTTATCCAATGCACTTGTCGGGCTCAAAATGGGTTACTTGCAATTTTTTAATGTCCAGATTATTGGCAAGTGCTGGTTCGGCTGTTCGGTCAGTTGCGTATAGAATAAGGCCCGTTTGCATTAACGGCGCCATTAAGATCCTTGTAGTTTTAAGCTATAGTTTCTTGTGAGCGATGGGATGAAACTTTCGACAAAGAGTTTCTCACCGTTTTTGAGTGCTTAGAAACAGGCTTTCATGAACCTTTTCCCCGACCACTTGAAAGCGTAAAGTTCACGAAACCAAGGGCAGAACGTGATCACAACTGAGCGAGGACGATCTAATATTTTTTTTTTCTTTACCGAAGCTTCCCCCGATCTGGCTACATGCATTAATCAGGTTAGTGCTCCTCCGCGGTCGGTAATACACAGCGGATAACCTCGAGACAAGTGCAAATACACCTGTGCCTCGCATCGCGTGTCGAGGTAAGTGTACACAGCCAACTTTTTGGACAGAATTCATGCATTTCGGGAAACACTGGTCACATGATGCCACATCCCACAACTTTAGCCAGGGTATCTGTAACACCCTGACTGAAATTAGCTTTTGTTCAGTTAGTGATCCAAATACCTATCAATGTAGACCAAACTCGAAGTGCTCTAAATTAATCTGGAAGCCCTCCACTACGATTTCCTTCATAGCCTGAGTCGCTTCGGGAAGCTAAAACCGACAAAGCACTTCGACCTGTTTGCATTTTACGGCTGTGGGGATTTATATCACATAGTGCAGCCTCTGTTGCTTTCAACGTGCTAATTTTTTTAGCTCTAGACGAACTAGTCATATCTACACGTGTTAATTGTGAAAAGAAATCGATATATTAGGCCATCCTCGTTCATAAATGGCGTGCTTTCATATCAGGCTTTGTCAACTTAGGGTACACGACCAACTTCACATCAGTTGCTAGCTAGAGGTACTCGAGGCCCTACTTTTAACCTAAGTCTACAGGTTTAGGATTAGGTTTGTCAAGAAGTGCTTCGTCGCAGACCGGGCAGTAAAAGATTGAATCCGTAAACGTCTGTAAGCGAATCCCCCCCCCCCCCCCCCGAAGAAAAAAAATTGCTAGTTTTCAAAGCTACAAAAAAGCTGCGCCGCGAGAATATTGACAAAGAAAAATATAGTAAGCTCGCTGCTCTCTATCAGTTAAATAGCTTTCACGGCAACGATTTCAAGTCGAGCAGCCTAAGCAACCATTACGTGCCACAATTCATTTTATCTTTCTATCCCTGCCTTTATGAATCTTAAAAAAAATTATTTTAAAAACAGCGCTAAGGCGTCTTCAGTTTCATTCTTCAAGCATAGCTGACCGTCCCATTCTGATGCGAGCCCTCGGAATAGCCTTCATATTCAGGATAGAGTGTATGCAGTACAGCCAGTTATGGGTGAATAACTTTGGTGAGCTATAAGGAACCGCGCCACGTTTATTTAAAATGTTTTCGTTTACTTGCATTACCTTTTTTTAGCAGAACCTACTGGAAACATTCTAGCTTACCTCCCTCTAGGTCCCTTTTGTCATATGAAAAAAAAAAAATAAACACTTTGCTTTCAACGTTTTCTACCTTAATGGTCCATCCGCCAAGGGGGGGGAGGGGGTGCGAACGTACGTCCCAGTACCGCAAAAAATTGGCGGTGGTTTAGCTCTGGTTATACTTGGAGTGACGCGATAGCTACAGCTGGCAGAGTGGAACTTGGTCACATGACCAACCACGTGACGAACAACGTGATCAGCCACGGCGCCGGGCCGCCTGCAGCTGCTCCGCGCCCCGTGACCAACCACGTGACAGCGTGGCGGCGCAGCCACAGGGTGGCAGCGCAGCCACGCTGAAGGCTCGAAATGCTACCGTAATGTAGCTATCGCTACAAAATGACTTGGCGAAGGCCTCACGAGTAAAGAAAGGCGCGTTCACGTAATGTGGTACGCTCTTCAGTGTCAGGTGTTTAGAAGGCAGGCAATAAACGCGTAAATATAGATATTCACGAAGCAATGATGAGACTAGGGACAGCCACAACTTAGGTGCGCTGTACGATCACTTTTTTTCTGCATGCGCACACGTCGTAGCGACCATGCGCACGGTCGCGTGAGGGTGCGTTGCGGACGAGGTGTTGTACGATCAAGTTTGCTGCATGCGACAGAGCGGACGACTCCGGCGTTCTGACTGGCGCTCTCGTCAGTGCCGCCAGTGCGGCAGCACAGGCATGTGCCGTAGCAAAACACGAAGATATCTTGCCGTACGAATGCACACACATTGATATGGTGCCTCACTCGAGACATGTTTAGTTGTGAGATTTTTCGTAGCAGGTAAAACCGCGATCGGCTGTGATAGCCATGAATCTCGGCGCGGCCGATTCTGACGTCCGCGAACGAAGTCGCAACAAACTTTGCAACACCGCAGGCGAGGTTCTAAAACAGCGTCGCGGGAAACGATTAACGTCTGCGCTATTTCTACTTCAGAAAGTGATAAAAGGCATCACACCCCTATCGTGACACAACTCGGTCGACCGCTAGTCGGCTAGACTACGCTGAAGACCACCCATATATGCAACCGTTCTCACTACCGATGTAAGATTTTTGAAGAGTGCCCCCATTGAAATTTACGCTATACCCTAACATGCAATAACGATTTCAGAACGATGACGCGATTCGTATCACAAATTCTCGGAGCCAAGGATACGGGACTAGAACAAGCTATAGGTTATCAGTACATATTCGATAGTTTGTAATTATAACAGGGAAATTCACATAGCTGGGACCAGACACATGTTAAATCATGAATTATTCAAACTAGCACACAGCAGTCTTTTTAAATGTATTTTAATTGCCTTTATTTTGTAGCTTTTCCATTAATCCATGCACGCTTTAGTTGACAGTAACAATGTCAAGTAAACAGGCCTCCTTGCTGTCTCCCCACTTAACTGTTATTGGAAAAGACACTTATCTATTCGTCGATATATGTAGTGTGTATCTGAATTGTGCATGTATTAAAAATTCCATATTTTAGTACTCTGCTGTCGAATACGAACACAAATGCACATGAAAGTTATGACATTCCCAGTAATTTGGAATATTTAAGATCAGTTGTAACTGCAGCAGTTGTGCATTTCACAGAGGAGTGACCGTGCAACAATACTGTTTTCTCTCTGTAATGTTATTTGGTACGTTAGAAAAGGCAAAATTGAAATAGCACCATGTGGTGATAATTAAATGGGCTAAGCCAGCTTTGACTGCGCTGAAATGCACAGCATTGTTTTTTGCAGTGACAGCGGGCGACCAGTTTTATTTTAGCAGTCATTCCTTAGCTCATATTGCAATGCCAATTGCACAAGAGAATGCAGCAGTGAAAACAAGCCTGGAGAGTTGTGCTCAGAGCCAATCAATGGTGACACATGCAGAAACAAGCTGGCATGTTATCTGTACAACTCCAAAAATTCTGAAAGTGTCATGTGAATGAGAACAAAGTGGTTGCTTTGTACTTAGTAAAAAGCCATACATGCATTTTACCTTCAGTGTAAACATAACATGATGTGGGAGTTGGTAAACTGGCTTAAATCTGTACGGCTCCTGGTTGAGGTTGGGAAAGGATACTTCATATATTCAGGGACACAGGATGCACTGACCATGCATAGTGGTCATCTCAAGAAGAATTTGTAGAAATATATTTACAAGGTGAAAGCTGTGTTGTTGCAAAACAGAATGGAATAAAAAATAAGCATATAAGTGTGTGCAGGGCATACATGCGTATATCCTCTCATGTAGCTTTACAGTAATGTTTAGGACTCTTTTCTGAGCAGAAAAAAAATGAGGGATCGTAACAGTGATTCTGGTTCCCAAAACAGCAGATAAAAGTGAGCATTTTCTGCACAACTTGTGATGTATAAAATTTTGACCGTGCTAGCTGTTGTTATTAGCAACATCTTTTCCAAAGTCAAGCTTATTTCATTGTCACTGGGTTTTCAAACTGGCAAAGTTTCCTTTAGGCATACCTTATGTATACGTTAAAATGACTTAGTCGTTAACCTAACTGCTTGAAGATCTTTGCGTAGGCTATGCCTACTTTTCGGCTTCATACAGAGAGTGTATATGAATTTCAACAGTCCTAGAAGGGCTGCATGTATTAGGCAAATGTCTTGTTTTGTGGCATATTTTTTTTCAAAATAATGCACTAAAATGATAGTCCTCCTTAGGGCCTTATATGAACACTCTTGTTACTAAGGTAAGGAAAACAGGAACTCTATGAACGAATTAGCATTGAGTACAGGTTTGTGCTTTTCATGCGTTTCACTGCTGTCAATATAAGAAAATCACATTCACATGCAAAATTCACAGCAGCTGTAATACGTGGCTTTATTATAGAGGAGCAGGAGGCACCTTTTATAAACTCTGTAAATGCTGGCCCCATAACATACCTTGCTGGCCATTTCAGAGGAGGAGAAAGATCAAATGACACACGCACATAAAAGTCACATGCGTAAATACACTCACCTAGCCTTTTAACCGCATCACATAATTGAAGTCTCCGTGGTTGCTTCGCTTGAAACAGGGTAGGACACAAGCACAAAGGAAATACTGACACATATCAGCTCGCAAATGCAGTGCTATTAACATTGCCAAACAGGTCATTCCCCAGCATGCAGACGGCTGTTGATATTGGTAGTGGGATGGCAG